>NW_024412394.1:46821889-46880573 GCF_014898765.1 Herpailurus yagouaroundi | reverse complement strand
CTCTCTCTCTCTCTCAAAAATAAACGTTTAAAAGATTTTTTAAAAAACAGCTTAAGGTAATCCACATGCTCAGAGATACATTTTGGAGTAGCAAATACTGCTGGCCTTCAGTCTCACCTTTGAAACTTTAAATAAGTTTCATAGTCAAGTGGCATGAGTTGCTCCATCTCACTGAAGTTGTCTCTTAGTCCTGAAAATTGGTCAGTTCAGCTAAATGCTTGTCTTATTTCAGGAGGCAGTCTAGGTGGGCTCCTAAAGTTAGGCCTATATTGTGCAAGCAATCAGGTAATTAACAAGAGCCCATATCTTTGGGGGGGTGGGGGGAGAAAAACAAAGGTTAATAATTGGAGCAAATTATAAATCAGTTTCTTAGCCAGTAAACCAGGAAAGATTTCTAGATGTCAGGGTTGAAGCATCTTCAGATGGAGTGAGGGGAGGCAGTGACCATCTGAGAGATTTTCCTGGGTTGCACTTTGAATGCTCCTGATTAAGTCATCACTCTACCAGTCAACTTTCTGAAAGGACCATATAGCAACAAACACAAAGAAGCTTGTCTAAATATGAGCTATGGTAGCGATTTCTCTGAAATTTATATCCAGTGTCTAGCTTCAGTTTGCAGGACTTCAGGACAAAGGACAGTTTTGGTTCTCACTGATTTCAAATCCAAGGATGGGAGAAAACTGGAAACATTAGTTTTGAGATTATAGCTAGATGAGGAAACTAAAAGAATTTAGGATCCATCCAGTTTACAAGAAATACCAAAACCTCAAAGACAATTAACATGACTGGAGGTAACAGGACTAAAATCTGGTATCTACACAAGTTTTATAGTTTCAACTGAGGCATAATATCTTTCTACAATCACTATTTTCTCTTATTTATAAATGATCTAGGTATTCAATAAATATCTCATCGTTTATTTTAACTTAGCAAAGTTTCAGGTTACCAAGAAATTTGGAAAACTGTTTTTAAGTATACATACCTTAAAGTATAATTATTGCTAAAAAGTTTATAACTCTTATCCCACTTACATCTATCTGAATAATTTGTTCCCAACAATTATGTTTAGAAGAATTTGTCTTTAAGCCAATTAAATTAGACCTCTCCTACAAATTAATTTTAGTAAGAAAAATATCACACATCTATAACATGTCTCTCTCTATATATAGGCACACATAAACAGACACAAAGAGATCTTAAAGATTAAAAAAAATTTTAACTATGAGATGGGTATAATAATGCAAAACTCATTGGTTTATAAAAAAGAAATTGGACCAAACTGTTTCTGGCAGATGGAATAAATTAAGGTTACCTACTTAGCTTTTTCTAATATATTTGTGAAGAATACATTTAAGATTTTTTTATTAGTCCACTTTCTAAATACCTACCCTTCTCTCTTTTTCTTATGATAAGAAACCTTTCCTTAAGTTTGCATTTCAAATAATGGCTCTTGGGTCCCAGAGAAGATGGAGGTAGAAAATCTACAATACAAAGTCACAGAGAAATTATCCAAGTTTTCTCAAAGATGGTGAGAGAGAGAAACTGAAAGGACTCCATGAAAAAAAAAAACAACATATATTTTTTTCTTTGCTCCTTTTCCTGCTTCTATTCTTGCTAGAATCATTCTTGCACCCCCACTATAATGTACGTCCTCCTTATAAAGGTCACAGAGTTAAGGATTTTTTGGAGACTTCTAGCACAATGGGTAACACCTAAGGAGTGACCAGGCAAGGTTGTCATGTACATTTTCCAAGATCACTAATTCCAGACACTTTGACACCAAAACCCTTGGTTTTAGGGCATAAGTGACTTATGGAGGACACCTGAACACTCGTCCTTGCTCCACACCCATTCCTGGATGCCTGAGAGGACACGTACAGAGGACGACTGTCCTCACTACAAACTCCAGACCCCAAGCAAAAAAAATGAGACGTGTTCTCCTTTTCCTTTCTGAGTCTTCCAGACTCTCCATCTGTCTTTGCTCTCTCTTCATATATCATCAGTAAACTCTGGGCTCACTTTTTGCTGGTTGGAGTTTGATTTCTATCCTTCATCTAGCCAAGGACCCTTGTGGCTGGTCCTTCAGGTCCTTGGACCTGGCCTGCCTATACAATGGGAGTTTTGAGGGTGTATTTGCCTATTATCAGAGGGTTATGTTAATTACTATTTGTTTTGTTTTGTTTAAGTAGGCTCTATGCTCAACGTGGGGCTTGAACTAATGACCCTGAGATCAAGAGTCACATGCTCTACCAACTGAGCCAGCCAGACACCCCTACATTAATACTATTTAAAATGTTTCCTTTCCTTAAGTGCAAGACATTTGTGTATTCAATTTCCTGATCTTTTAAAATACCTACAAGCATTTTAAGATGAATAGGGGTTTGGGGATTGGTGAGGATGGTAAGCTTTAAATTGCTTTTAGAACCACATTTCTGGCTTTGTAGAGATTTGCAACACAAAGACCATTGTTTCCAATTCCTTTAAAGAACTGGATTGCAGCCTGAATATCAAGGATCTGACCTACCCATCCAATTAAATTATTTTCAATTTGTTTATTTATATCCGGAAGACTTCCATTACAAATAGAATGGGAATTTAAAATTTTCTGTGTTGTAGAACTTCAGGGTTTAATGTATTATGTCTAAAAAGTTTGCATAGGGGCACCTCAGTGGCTCAGTTGTTAGGTGTCTGACTCTTGATTTAGGCTCAGATCATGATCTCATGGATTGTGAGTTCAGTCCCTGCATCGGGCTCTGTGCTGACAGTGTGGAGCCTGCTTGAGATTCTCTCTTTCTCTCTCTGTCCCTACCCTGCTTGTGTGCTTTCTCTCTCTCTCTCTCTCTCTCTCTCTCCTCTCTCTCTCTCTCTCTCTCTCTCTCTCTCTCTCTCTCAAAAATAAATAAACATTAAAAAATAAATTAAAAGTCTGCCTAAAGCATTTAACAAAGGCCTTTGGATGCTCTTCTTTTCTGAATGCATAATTCAACCTTTGACCAATTCACTTTAGAGGGAAAGCCTCTAATATTACTCCTCTCAAGCCCTTATCAGCCTCCAGCTGAACTATTTCCTGGTCATTTGTAGGAGGGTCTGGAAGAGATTCTGGTCATCTGTTTCTTTTGGGTGGGGGGAGTTCCCCCCCAATGGGCCATCTGGCTTGTCTGATAACTATAGTATAATCTTGAGAGGGAAGAACACTTCTTAAGAGCCAATCTAGGTCCCTGTGAGTGGGCTTATGAATGACCAGTAATCTTTCCAACTCCTCTCTAAATTTTGTAGAGTCTTCTGAAAGTGGAGGTAAAGGGCTTTATAATTTAAAAGATCTGTTACTGTCCAGGGGACATGAATTTTTTGCGGTGGAGGTCCAGGATACATCCACAAAAAACATTGTATAGGAAGGCTTGAAGTTGGCACAGTGTGACTACAGAGCCCTGGAAAGTAGGAGGGATTGTAAGAAACAGCAAAGTTTCTACCACCAGTCTCAGGTGCTTCTGCTAAATTCACTTCCTGACTTTTAATGTTTACATGAGTAACATATATACCCTAGTGATGAAGTTTTTGGGGCAATGGTGGGGTCCAGAGCCCACAGCCAAGAAAAAATTCTTGAAAACATCTTTGGTGCAAAATGTGATTTTTATTAAAGCATGGGGACAAGACCCCATGGGCAGGAAGAGTTGCACTGTGGTTGTGAGGGTAACATTATATACCCTCAGGTTTGGGGGTGGGGGGGTCAGGAATAGAGTAAGTCTCTGAGGTATTTTGGAAGCAAGGCCTCCAGGACCTTGAGGGGCTAACTGTTGCTAGGGAAATGCCATTTACTACTATTTAATAAAACCTCAGTCATGAGACCCTTCAGATGTATATCAGGAGGCCATAAGCTTGGAGTATGATTGCCAGCATATATCTTGGGGCAGTTGAGATAAACTAAGTTTCCAAAAGAATTTTTATATGTTAAAGTAGACTTACAGACACCCGCGGGGGGGGGGGGGGGTCAGGATAATGTTAAGCCAAGATTTTCTTTTGCCCCTAGCAAAGTGTCATCCTTCAGTCCGCTGAGCTCCTAGAGGGAGGTCACTCTGCCAGTTTCAAGGACTTGACAGTAGGCTATAGGCAGTAAGGGAACTTAATTTTTCATTTGCCTTAGTTTCTCACACTACCATGGCAAATACTTAAACCCCTTTCCTTTGTTCTTGGGTAGCCAAGAGTGTCTGAGGAATATCACACATATTCCACCTGGGGGGGAGGGGTCTGCCAGCCTGTATTGTGCTCTCAGCTTGCCCCCACACTCCCTAATCACTGGGGCTGGAAATCAGGCTAGAGTGCTCTCCATAAATCTCTTAAAGAAACGTGAGTCAAAATAGGCAGCTGGGTATTTAAGGGATTTTTCTGGGGATGGTAGAGGAGTTTTGGTATCTGAGGGAATTTGCTGGCGCACTGGGGCTAGATTTTGAGAGGGGGGCTAGACTAGGGTCACAGAGATACAAATATCTTCTGGAAGGTCAGGGACAGGGAGGTGGGGATAAAGGGGTGTTTAAGAGTGGAGAAGGAGAATTTACATTTGATGTGGGCTCTAATTTTTATGCTTTGTTCAATTTCTGTTCTTCCATCCTATTAAGGGAGTCTCTGAGGCTAGCCATCATCCTTTGTATCTGCTTTTCAATTTCGTCTTTCCATAGGTAGCAATAAGACAATTGTTAAGGATGAGAACTCTTTAGGAAAAAAAAATTACATGTAGAAATTTGTCCAGTTAAAAGGATTCATCATCTGACCATTAATGAGTAGGAACTTATTTTAATCTCAATAGTGACTCAAAACAACAAACCTTTTTATGGCTTAACCATGGACACAAGAGGCATCCCCAAAGGAGAGTGCAAAAGATACAGCCCTCACAAGATTCAGAAAGTTCACTCCCAGAGATAGCCTCAGAAAGCAGACTTCGTTGGCACAAGCAGTAAGAATTGTGTAGTGAAGTGTATCCGGTTTCCCAGGAGAATATGAGATGCCTCCAGTCACAGACCCACTGATCTGTGACACTGGTAAGGAGCTACTGGAGTGAAGCTTTTCCAGCACTAACAAGACAACAGAGATTGAGACAACCAAGGTCCCTTATGGACCAGGACCCCTAATAACCAACTGCCTTGAGAACTGAGTGTTGGACAAAGAGAATGTTGATGCCAATTCTAAGTCCAGGTTGTTATCTACTTCTGACCATCTGGCCATAAACCAGAGGTTCCCATGACTCCCTCTCTTTTTGGATCCACAGCCTATTCTGCTGTCTGCCAATGCATCTTATGGTTGGCAATGAGAATATTCTCTCTGGTCACAAAGTCAAGCACCCAAGACATAGAAGAAGACCAAAGGAAAGCCTCATCCAGTTTTTCTTATATGCACATTAACAACTTTAAGCCTTGCATCTCTTGGAGTCAAACTAATACCTTAGAGGGACTGTGTGGTCCCTCATTGCACAGAAATTGTCTTGGGGTTGGTGGGTAACCTAATGTCAATCTAACCTGTTCTGTGACCAACTTATCCTAACAGGGGAGTCTTTGGGTTAGGTGCCAAGTACTTGAACAGCTCTTCAGTGTTCTATTTGTGTCCACTGATATAGTGGCTTTGGCTTCCAAGATGTCCCTTAACAACAACCTTTATACCTCATGCACACATTAACTACTACGGCCAAGTTTATCTAAACTTGTCTGGTCTGGTAGAGAACCATGAACTCCCAGTCTGAGGCCAGATCAAACAGCAGGTTTAGAGGAATGCCTCTCTGCCTGTGTTCCACCTTATGCTTTTCTTCTCTATGACAAACGATGCAACAGACAGGAACGAAGAAAAACATTGACTATCTCTGGGAGGAAAAGGATCAATAAAAACTAAGAGTACTCAAAACAAATCTTTACCAGAGTCACTATACCTAAGGAATTAGTCCTGCAAATATTTTCTCCTGCTAATCTAAATTTAGAAAAGCAGGGGAAAACAAAACAAAAAAAAAAGACTCATCACTTTTGCTTCCACCAGACCCTGGAGGCAGAAATCAGGAGACTGACATGGTAAAAATTCTTACCTTCTGCCAGCTTTTTGTCAGCAGTCCCAGAATCTCTCAGCTGCAGCGGTCCCAGAACAAGCAGTCTCCTGCCAGAGTGATGGTCCCACCTGTATTGTCAAAACTGTAGGGTTGGAAAAGTTTTCCCTTCTTACTCTCTAGGTTCCTTGGCTGGCCTAATGATTAAATTGATACACAACAGATTAACAGGAGAAAAATAAAGTTTTTAAAAATATATATATTTTTAATGTTTATTCACTTTTGAGAGACAGAGAGTGAGTGGAGGAGGGACAGACAGAGAGGGAAACACAGTCTCTGAAGCAGGATACAGGCGCTGAGCTGTCAGCACAGAGCCCAAAAATGGGGCTCGAACTCACGAGCTTTGAGACCATGACCTGAGCTGAAGTCTGATGCTCAACTGACTGAGCCACCCAGGTGCCCAAAAAATAAAGTTTAATTACATGTATATGAAGGGGTTCAGGACAGTCCCCTCCCCAAATGTGCCACTTTGACATAAGGATTATGTTGAGCTGAAGGCACTTGAGACCCAGTGGGCTCAAGAGAAACTTTTATCCCTCCCTTAACCACAAAGAAGAATCTAAATTGGGGGTCTTTCCGAATAAGAATTGTTAGCACATATAAACTCCATCTGAGTGACCCATCTGTATGGCACGGCAAACATCTAATTACCAGGCATCTGCTTGCTGTTCCTATCACCCTGTGGAGTGCATTTCTTCCTTGGAAGTCCCAGACCCCTACCCTCTTTTCCTTAGTTCAGAACGACGTGTATGCCCATTTTACCTGTCTTTGGAATTTCCATGTCTATGTGAATTCCCTATGCATACGCCTACTAAATTTGATTTTTTCCTGTAAATCTGTCTTATGTCCATTTGAATCTGAGTCCAGATTCAAATCTGAGGGGACAATGTGGGGTGATCTGATTGGGTGGAGACTGGCAGCACAGGAGGTGAAAGAATTCACACAAAGCAAAACATACCAGAAAGAGGTTTATTGAATACACTGCAAGGGAGGGACAGTAAAGGAGAGACTGTCTGCCAGGAGGCAGTGGTGAGGTGCTGTAGTTAAGGGAGGAAGGTGAGGAGGTACAGAACTGTATAGAATTTTCCTTTGTTGGTACCTGTGCCTGGTTGTCAGCAACCCATTGGTCAGCTAGAGCCTATGGCTAGTTCAAGGTGGTTTGTCTAATGAGCCTGTTTGCATGCAGCCCACTGATCGTTGTGGGCCCTTTTACCTTACTCAGGTTTTCATTGCTTGAACCTGTTGCCTAGAAGTGGCCTCCACAGGCAAGGCTTCTTGCTCCCCGCTATATACTTCCTGTATACAAGGGAGAGACCCTGGAAAAGTGTGTAACTCTCCGAAATGGCCAAAGCCATCACCTTAAGTGTCATCTTCACCTAAAGACAAAAGATGTTGGTCGTGGGGAGTCTGTTATGGGAGGTTACCAGGAAAGCACAGCAAAGCAGGTGTGGTTGTTATGCAGATTTAAGTCCTAGTCTTCTCCAATGATTGAGTCATTCCCCTCTTCCTGGCACAGAGTGGGAGACACCCTTACAGAGATTTCCTTTGTAAATATCAATGTATCTTACAAAAGAGTAACTTGTACTCAATTTTCAGAGCTTTACCTATGTCTGCTGTTTCTTAACCAGTTTGTAAGAATAACCAGTTTAAAATAATCTTCATGCTAAGGAGACACATTTTGGGGGTGGCAAATTCTGTTCCCTTTCAGGCATCTGGATTTTTTTTAATGCTTTCTTTTATTGAAGTATAATTAAGATACAGTGTTACATTACTTTCATGGGTACAACATGTTGATTAAACAATTGTATACATTACTCAGTGCTCATTCCAGTAAGTGTGGTCACCTTGTGTCACCATACAATGTTATCACAATATTATAGACTATATTCCCTGTGCTACACTGTTCATTTCTATGACTTATTTATTTTACCATTACAACTTTGTGCCTCGTAATGCTCTTCAGCAATTTCACCCATAAGTATCTGAATTTTTAAAAATAGGACTGTCAAAGTGTGATGAACTTGGAAATGCTCAGGTCCTTCTTCCCATTTTAGGACGTCAACTTTAAGGTTTGCTTTAAAAAGTCTTGCTGATTTTAGGGATACCTGGGTGGCTCAATTGGTTCAGCATGTAACTCTTGATCTCTGCTTAGGTCATATCTCATAGCTCGTGAGATTGAGCACTTCGATTGTGCTGTGAGCACAGAGCCTGCTTGGCACTCTCTCTTTCTCCCTTTCTCTCTGCCCCTCCCTTGCTCTCTCTCTCTCTCACTCTCTCTCAAAATAAATAAATAAACTTTAAAGAAAAAAGAAAAAAAAGTAGTTTTGCTGATTTCTGTGATTCTTACAGACATTATTCAATATAACAACAACAATCATTCAATGAATATCAATTTGAGTATTTAGTATTGTATTCATATACTGGGCAGGTTTGGTCCCACTAAACACTTACCCTCTGTCATAACCTTTCCAAAATTGTTCTCTTACTATTTCTCTCCCCACATCCCTATCCTCTTGAGTTCCTCTCTAACCAGACCTCCTCTGTGACGCCTTTCTTGGTCTGCTTGGTCTGCTTGGTCTTCCTTGGTCTGCTGAAGTCTAGGCATAACATCTGTCATGAGAGCAGATTTCACTCATTTGTTCTGCGCTCCCTTATCTGCCCTTCCCATACAGAAGTAGCAACTCTTCAAAACTTCTATAGCTTTGATTTGCTACCTTACTGTATTTGGTTTGGAATCTGTCGTTTTGCTTTTTATTACAGTTAATATATAGATGAACCTTGGTCAAGAGGCTGTAAGCCCTTTGAGGGTAGGGATTGTGTTTTACATTCAGCCCCTGTTCTCTAATACCCTTTGGCACAATAAGTTGTTGATAAATGCCCATTGAATTAAACTCAATTCAGTTTATATTTTATAGCCATATGGGATATGGATTTATACTTACCCTCATTATCTAAAATGTCCTAGACTCTGCAGGGAGAACAGATGCTCTCCAAACGTAGGAGCTTATTTACAACTGTCTTTCAAATATTTGGGGGATCTATAACAATAAAATTATCTATAGTCAAAGTTATAACTCAAGTAGAATCAAAAGAACACAAGGTATCTACTGAGCTGTTACAACTTAATGGATGAACTGCAAATACGTGGGCTCTAGCCTTCTCTTTCACAAACTTAATCTGTGCTGTAGGTCTCATTTAATTTTGTCTTTGCTCTTACATTTTGTCACAATATTGATTTTTTTTTATTGCCTTCTTGAGAGATTCTAAATTTCCAATCCAATTGTTTTCTTAACATGACTGGTTCTTTTTGCAATTTCTTCACTGTGAGTTTACCAGCTAATATTCAGTGCACTGCTTAATAGGAGCCCTCACTATCTTCCTAGAAATCTAAAGGGAAAATAAATGCAAGAAGATTATTTCTGGGTCCAGGTAGGACCTATTCTTCAGTATCTGAATTCTCTGAGAGAAAAGCTTTCAAACTTCAGTGTGGTAAAGATCATTTGGACAATGTAATTTCTATGCAGATTCCCAGACTACACTTCTAGACAGTCTGATTCAATAGACTGGGGCTGGGCCCTGGAAACCTACATTTCTAGCTATAATTTCAAGGGCCTTCAGATCATACAGTTCTAGACCTATGTTTATCTACTTCTACCTTTTCTTCCTTTCCTCCAACTCATGGCCTGTGCACCAATTTTTAAAAAATGTTTATTTGTTTTGAGAGAGACAATGTGCGAGAGAGGCAGAGAGAGAGGGAGAGATAGAATACCAATCAGGCTCCACGCTGTCAGTGCAGAGCCTGCTGTGGGGCTCAATCTCATGAACCACGAGGTCATGACCTGAGCCAAAATCAAGAGTCAGACACTTAACGGACCAAGCCACCCAGGTGCCCCACCAATTCTTTCTTAAGTAAACTCTACACCCAACATGGGTCTCAAACTCAAGACCCCAAGATCAAGAGTTGCATGCTCCACCAATTGAGCCAGCCAGGCACCTCTACCAATTTTGTAAAAAATGCCTAAACATCCTCCTTCTACCTTCACCCACCAATGGGCACAAAGCACTTTTTAAAAACTTATGGCCAACCTTCATAATTTGTTCTGATCATTCTAATTACCCAAAGCCTTTGTTTTGTGAATCATTTGAATCCTAAGCCCTTAGTTCAATTTGGCACATAATTGTTGTGCTTTCAACAAATGTGCATTTTTCAACACGTTTCTTAAGCATTCTCTAGTGAGGTTACTTGTTGAGAAGAACTTTATTACTTTTTTTTTTTTTTTTTTTTTGAAGAGGGACAGTGCAAGCTAGGGAGAGGAGCAGAGGGAGAGAGAGACTGAAGCCAACTCCATGATGAACCTGAAGCCTGACACAGGGCTCAATTCCACAACCCTGGGATCATGACCTGAGCCAAAAATCAAGATTTGGGTACTTAACCAACTGAGTCACCCAGGTGCCCCAGAACTTTATTACTTCTTAACAGCTCTATAAGCAGGGGTGTACAGGGGTGTCTGGATGGCTCAGTTGGTGGAGACTGTAACTCTTGAT
Organism: Herpailurus yagouaroundi; assembly: GCF_014898765.1. Taxonomy (NCBI): domain Eukaryota; kingdom Metazoa; phylum Chordata; class Mammalia; order Carnivora; family Felidae; genus Herpailurus; species Herpailurus yagouaroundi. Next base: position 46,869,949 of record NW_024412394.1, on the reverse strand, counting down.
CTCAGAGTTGGAAGTTCAAGCCCCGTGTTTAGTGTAGAGATTACTCAAAAAAATTTTAAAAAAAAAAAAACAAAAAACAAAGCAGGGGTGTGCAGGGATAGAATAAAGAGAGTTCAAAACTTTCCCTGTATTTATCTGTTATGATAAAATGCATTTTTATTAGTTTATTTATTTATTTTTTTAAAGTAATCTCTATACCCAATGTGGACTTGAACTTACAACCCAAGATCAAGAGTTGCATGCTCTACTAACTGAGCCAGCCAGGCATCTCAGATAAAATGCATACTTATTATTTTATTTATTTATTTTATTTTATGCTTTTAGAGAGAGAGAGAGAAAGAATCTTAAGCAGGCTCCATACTCAGTGTGGAGTCTGATGTGGGGCTTGACCCCATGACTCTGGGATCATGACCTGGGCTGAAATCAAGAGTTAGACACTCAACTGACTGAGCCACCCAGGCACCCTTAAAGTGCATTTTTTTTTCAACGTTTTTTATTTACCTTTGGGACAGAGAGAGACAGAGCATGAACGGGGGAGGGGCAGAGAGAGAGGGAGACACAGAATCGGAAACAGGCTCCAGGCTCTGAGCCATCAGCCCAGAGCCTGACGCGGGGCTCGAACTCACGGACCGCGAGATCGTGACCTGGCTGAAGTCGGACGCCCAACCGACTGCGCCACCCAGGCGCCCCTAAAGTGCATTTTTAAATACATGTAAGAGAAAGTAGAAAGGGAAGAAAGACTTAATTTGAAATTTGATTTCTGGGGGAGTGCCTGGGTTGCTCAGTTGGTTAAGCATTCAGCTTAGGCTCAGGTCAGATTTCACAGTTCTTGAGTTCAAGCACCACATCGGGTTGTCTGCTGTCAGCACAGAGCCTGTTTCACATCCTTTGTCCCCCCCCCCCCCCCCCAGCTTGTGCTCTCTCTCTCTCTTTCAAAAATAAGTAAACATTAAAAAAATTCTTAACAATAAAATAAAATAACATTTGATTTATGAATTCCAAATATCCATGGTTCCAACAGTTCTATAATTACTGATTAGGTGCTGTTTATTTTTAAATTACAGGGGCGCCTGGGTGGCGCAGTCGGTTAAGCGTCCGACTTCAGCCAGGTCACGATCTTGCGATCTGTGGGTTCGAGCCCCGTGTCGGGCTCTGGGCTGATGGCTCAGAGCCTGGAGCCTGTTTCCGATTCTGTGTCTCCCTCTCTCTCTGACCCTCCCCCGTTCATGCTCTGTCTCTCTCTGTCCCAAAAATAAATAAAAAACGTTGAAAAAAAAATTTTAAATTACAAACATAATTCATGTTTGCATATATTTTTCAAGTAGTAAAGACAGGCATAGAATTTTTAAGAAATCTTCCTCATTCATGACCTCTAGTCTATCACTGCACTTAGTAGCAGTTTATTTATTCTTATAAGTAATTTTAGAATTTATTTATATTTCGAATAACTAAGAATTTTCTTCAGCGTATGTAAGCATTTGTGTGCGTGCACCCTCTCTCTCAAAAATAAATATTAAAAAAATAATAGTTTATTTAGAAATCTTTTCATATCAACATTCTTTGCTGTGGTATTTGTGTGGTATTCCATGGTATAAATGAAGATAATTTAATTACTTATATCATTGATGAGCAATTAAGTTATTTCCTTTTTATATTACTATAAAAATGCTGCAGTGACCTTCCTTGTGCATGTATCTACTTATTTGAGCAAGTAAATATCTATGGGATAAATTCCCCAACAAGGAATTATTGGATCAAAAGCAATGTGTGCTTTCAGTCTAGTCAGATATTGCCAAATTGCCCTCCCAAAATGTTGGACTATTTTATAGTCCCATCAACAGAGTAGAAGAGAGCCCATTTTCTCTAAATCCTTAGTAGAACTGTGTTTTGTAAAACTCTTAAAACAACTTCATAGTTTAAAAATAGTATCCTATTTTGACGAGCATTTCTAAATTTTGGGTCGAATTGAGTATCTCTTGACTTGATCATTGCTCCTATTAATTTCTGAAGGATATAATCAATTAAAATCAGAGTCTATTTTAAGCAATTGCTAACTCTGTATAACATAAATATAAAATTTCATAAATATAGTGTGCTTGGAATTGTTTATTAAGTTACATGTTTAAATATACCCTTAAGGGAATAACTTACCCATTTTTAAAATCTTTGTTAACATTTATTTATTTTTGACAGAGAGACACGGAGTTCGAATGGGGGAGGAGCAGAGAGAGAGGGAGACACAGAATCTGAAGCAGGCGAAGCAGGCGAAGCAGGCGAAGCAGGCTCCAGGCTTTGAGCTGTCAGCACAGAGCCCAACGTGAAGCTTGAACCCACGAACCATGAGATCATGACCCAAGCCGAAGTGGATGCTTAACGACTGAGCCACCCAGGCACCCTAGGAATAATTTACCCTTAAGTCAATAGAGGAATATTGATATGGAGCTAATGTTTCTTTCTTATTTAATATTTCTGCCAATTGAATAGCTTTCTGGTGTATTATTCCTCTTTTGAATATGTGACAAAGATAAATGGCTTGATTTCTAGGAAGAGTTACTGATTTTATGCATACAATATAATGTGAAAGAAGGAAGCTACTTCCTTTACCCTTTGCTTCAGGATGCTTTAGTCTTGCTGTCGCCTCCATTCCGCTGCAGCATTTCCTTCTCTGGTGCTCTGCCCTATTTTAAGTGTAGAAAGTAGCAGATCAGGTATAAGCACTCAACTGTCTGCAGCTTTGGTTCATCACTTAGAAAGCAAGAATCATTTCTCGCAGAGCACTGACTGGCACAACACAGCAGGGGAGTCAAGCTGAAAGGAGGAACCATGAGAAATTTGTTTTCTTTTTGCTTGAGTTTCCTGTCAAATGCATAGAACCAGGACTTAAAAATGAACCAAATGTGGTTGAAAGGAACTTCCAATATTAAAGTCAAAGCATGGTTTTTTAACTTCCAAATGATCAATATGTATTGCTCCTCACAAAAGTATTAGAAACTACCTCGTACTTTTTATTTGAGGTTATAAGGGTATAACTATAAAAACTAGTTTCATAACAAACTCAGTCTTTTGGAGTATTTTGCATCTTTCATAATTTGAAGTCTTTTAAAAAAATATTTATTTAATTTTGAGACACAGACAGAGTGTGAGCAGGAGAGTGGCAGAGAGAGAGGGTGCCACAGAATCCAAAGCAGGCTCCAGGCTCTGAGCTGTCAGTACAGAGCCCTACATGGGGCTTGAACCCACGGACCGCGAGATCATGACCTGACCCAAAGTCAGACGCATAGCCAACTGAGCCACCCAGATGCCCCTACACTTGAACTATTTATATGGGAAGCAAAAGACTTTTTAAAAGGATAACTGATTACCATCACTTCCTTGTATAATTTTTTTTTTTTTGCACTAAGAATTCTCACAGTTACTCCAAATGCTTTCCCTTCAAAGCACAGTAAATCACCTGGTTCTGTTAAAGATGACTGTGGATTAATACGTGTGCCTCGAGTGTGTCGTGTAGGATGCCCAGAAACTTGCGGCAAAGACCTTCATGAATTGAAGCGCAAGCTCCTCCCTTCCACTTCTGATCTCATAAAGCCACTTTTTTTTTTTTTAGTTTATTTATTTATTTTGAAAGAGAGACAGCATGAGGGGAGGGGCAGAGAGAGACAGAGACAGAGAATCTCAAGCAGGCTCTGAGCTGCCAGTGCAGAGCCCGATGTGGGGCATGAACCCACAAAACTGTGAGATCATGACCTGAGCCAATACCAAGAGTCAGATGCTTAACTGACCGAGTCACTCAGGTGGGTGCCCCAAAAGTGAAGTTAAATTTATAACAAACTTAATCTGCAGTGAATGATACAGGCTTGATTGGAAGTTAGAAGACCTCACAACACAATGGAAATTTTTGCCACAAAATGGAGGAAATACTTGAACAAGTCTAGACAAGGGACTTTTGAAGAAAAGCAAGAAGTCATCTCAACTCATCTTTGATAAAACTCCATTTTGCGTAAAGCTTTGTGTACTTTGGAGCCCATTAGAAGAATGACGCTGATAGACCAGAAAGAATCTGTACAGAGTCAACGAGGGTGATAAGAACCGAGAGTAAGCATTAGTTTCTTAGGACTGCTGTAACACAAGCTACATGGCCTGAAACAACAGAAATGTATGGTCTCATCGTTCTGGAGGCTAGAGTTCTAAAATTAAGATGTTGGCAGCACCATGCTCACTCTGAAGCTGTGGGGGAGAATCCTTCTTTGCCTCTTCCTAGGTTCTGGTGGTGGTGGCTGTAAGTCCTTGATACTGCTTTGTTTGCAATTCCAGTCTCTACCTCTGCCATCACATGCCATTCTCCCCATGTGTCTCTGTGGTGGTTTGTCTATGTATCTATGTGTCACAAGGAATTTCTCTCTTCTTTTAAGGACACCAATCGTATTGGAGTAGGGCCCACCTTAATGACTTCATCTTAATTACATCTGCAAAGACCCTATTTCCAAATGAGGTCACATTCACAGATAACAGAAGTGAGGACTTTGACATAACTTTCTGGGGGGACACAATCCAACCTGTAACAGGGTACGACCTACAGAGATCTTTTTTTTTGAGTTATTTATTTATTTTGAGAGAGAGAGCACATGCACACACGTGAGGGGGGGGGAGTGGGTACAGAGGGAGAGGGAGACAGAATCTCAAGCAGGCTCCACACTTAGCATGGAGCCAGACAGGGCTTGTACTCACGAACCGTGAGATTATGACCTGAGCTGAAATTAGGCGCTTAGCCAACTGAGCCACTCTGACATGCCTACAAAGATCTTTTAAAGTTGAAATGTATTTTAGTCCAAAAATGAGTCTTTGAGGATGTGATAAATTACAATAAGCCCTGGAGTATGCTGGTGGTCAGAATAATGCCCTCTCACCTATAGATGTCCATGCCCTAATCCCCAGGACCTGTGAATATGTTAGGTTACGAGACCGGGGAGATTTAGAGTTGCAGACGGGATTACGGTTGCTAATCTGACTTTAACATAGGTGATTACTCAGAGGGGACCTAATGTCATCACAAGTGTCCCTTAAATGTACAAGAATGAGGCAGAAGAGGAGGATATGAGAAAAGCTTGACAAAGCATTGCTGGCTTTGAAGATGTGAGGGGGCCACCAGCCAAGGAATGTAGCAGCCTCTAGAAACTGAAAAAGACCAGAAAATGGATTCTCTTCTAGAGCCTCCAGAAGGAATGCAGACCTGTCCAAACCTTGATTTCAGCACAGTAAGACCCATTTAGGACTTCCAAACTCCAAAGCTATAAGGTAACAAGTTTGCATTGTTTTAAGCCACCAAGTCTGTGATTACTTTATTTTAGCAGTCATAGGAAACGAATACAAGTGCTAGTGTCGTAAAAGGAAGATAGTATTTAAACTGGTCAATTTTAGTATAATTAGGAACAACATCTTGGTAGACGTTAAAATAGACATATTTAAGGTAGGTGTTAGTAATTTGGCTCAGAACGATTTATAAAAATCAATTGCTAATGTGTTACTGCTGGAAGTAGTTAAAAGATGCTGTGTTAAATAGACAAGAGATTTTGATGCAGAGAATGTTTCCACATTTGTTCAGTAGCATATACTTAGAGGATAAGTAAGCCTTTCAGTTATATTTCTTGTGCTTTGTTTCCCTTTACCAGAATAAAACTTACTAAAATGATGTGTATGCCCGTTAGAGTGTGTTGAATTCAATTAACATGGCTGGATTTAGAATTTCAATTTCACTGGCTGTATCAGAAAGTTCACCTGTAACCAGCTCCCTCTGGGGAAGATTGCCTTCCTGTGTAATCTGATTTCCATAGTTACATGGAATGAGAACCTGGCTCCTTGAAAACAAGGTATTGATCTGGTAAGAATCTACCTTATTCTTATTCATAAAAGCTGTTTTCAGCTGCAAGCATTTAAGTTTCTGAAAAATCACCCTATTCTAAAGGAATACTAACTAAAGCTTGAAGTGATGATTGTTGCCCTAATTATGCTTCTAACATTTTATGGGTTACTGTGTAGTCAAGTTGTATCATATTCTGCAAAGATAAGATTAGCCATAGAGAAGTCAGGAAGTTTCTGGCTTTGACTTTTCTTCAAACTGCAAATTTCAAATGATCCTTATCCCCTTTGGTTTGTTGGTCTTTTTCAACAAAATACCTCTGATTCTAATTTATATACCAAAAGGCAGGAGAGAGGTCAGAATGATTATAAAATGATTTGTGAGCCCAGAGAGTTTATGGTTATTTTATAAAATTCCCAGTATCTTGCAGCGATTTATTGCTAATTGTTAAATTTAATTCTGTACCAAGTGTTTACTCCCTTCCTTTCCTTTCCTTCTCTCTACTATCAAAACATTCCCTAGTGAGTTCCTTTAGAACTGTATGTGTGCATGTACATGGATACTGCCATTCCAAATAATACCAAGTTCAATTTCATGAGGATAATGTGTAAAAATCATTGTAGCAAGTTTCTTTAAACCAAGTAAGTAAGCCCTATACCCAATATGGGGCTTGAACTCACAACCCCAAGATCAAGGGTTGCATGCGCCACTGACTGAGCCAGCTGGGTGGCCTTGCAGCAAGTTTCTTTAAATTGAGAAAGAGTGCTTATAGTACTGGTGATGCTCTGCCATATCAGTGTAGGTGAGACTTACTCTCTGGTAAACACTCAGCCATGAAATTCCTCCTGGCAGGTGGGAGAAACCTGCAGGTGATTACCAGAACCCAAAGCAGTAGTGCAGATTGGATTGATTGGCTGTGATAAAGGACTAGGTACCCGTATTAAGGAGCATGATACTATATATAGGAATCAGGAATTCCCAGGCACTCTGTAAACATGGAAACTGATGTATGAAAAGTCTGAGGTCCTGGCATAGCAACAGCTGATTTCTGTGATCTCCATATTTTCTATACCTGGAATTGTCTGGGTTTCATTACCAGGACCTCTAAGTGATACTTAGATTCTTTTATATATGGACCCATCCACAGTCACATTCTCTTTTCTTTTCTTTTAATTTTTAAATTGTCTATTTATTTTGTTAAAAATTTTTTTTAACATTTATTTATTATTGAGAGACAGAGACAGACAGAGCATGAGCATGGGAGGGGCAGAGAGGGGGGAGACACAGAAACTGAAGCATGCTCCACGCTCTGAGCTGTCAGCACAGAGCCAGACACGGGGCTCGAACTCACGAACTGTGAGATCGTGACCTGAGCTGAAGTTGGACGCTTTACCGACTGAGCCACCCAGGCGCCCCATAAATTGTCTATTTATTAAAATTTTTTTAATGTTTATTTATTTTTGAGAGAGAGAGCATGAGTGGCAGAGGGACAGAGAGAGAGTGAGACACAGAATCTGAAGCAGGCTCTGAGCTGTCAGCACAGAGCTCGATGTGGGGCTCAAACTCATAAACACAAGATCGTGACCTGAGCTGGAGTTGGACGCTCAACCGACTGAACCACTCAGGTGCCCCTAAAATGTTTTTTTAATGTTTATTTAAACACGTGGGACTTGACCTCACAGACTGTGAGGCCATGACCTGAGCTGAAGTTGGATGCTCAACCGACTGAGCCACACAGGTGTCCCCATAGCCACATTTTTAAATCTCCTTAATTGCAGCTATGTATTTCCCCTTCTACTCTCAAATGAATTAGTGTCATATTCTAATTTAGGTGCCACAATCACTTTAATAATTTAATATTTAAGTTTTTTTAATTTTTATTTTAAGTAGGATTCACTCACAACCCTGAGATCGAGTCGTATGCTGTATAGAGTGAATCAGGACCTTGTCTTGACTCGGGGGCAGGTGGTATAATCAAATAACCACAAGCAATTCATGTTCATACAGCTTTTCCTAAAGAGAGGAGTTTGGTTTTGCCTTCTTAGAAAGCAAACACTCTACCTCCAACCCTTGTTCTAAGTGAAGGTTTTCTATGCAAAAATTGCAGAAAATCCAAGTAGTCTCAAAATATCCTGCTGTACTGCGTTACCAGAGACGGAGCAAGTTTGGAAGGAAAACGTTTCCAAATTTTCACATTCCAGCTATGTGAGGTAAATAGTTATTTTTCTGAATTATATTTCCTTTGATTTTTGTCAATTAGTATTGAGAATCGCATTATTTTCTCAGTAAAACAAATCAGAGCCTTTAAAAAAAGACTTCACAGCACACAATAGCAAGGGTGCATTCAAACTCAATTTAGTAAGTGTTATGTTAGGTCCTTGGGGTTTTTGATTGATGATATACCCATGTATATTACTTGTGAAATGTCTGTTGATTCCAGCCATATGGTAAAAATCATTGCTTAGTGGAAAACAATAGCTGTGAAATGATAAAATGGAAAACACTATAATATTTATTTTTAAAAAGATGAATAGGAATTCAATGAATGTAATAAATTCCTCTTGTAACATAGTTGACTAGCAGTAATAAGAATGTAGAAACTATTGGGAGAAGAATGTAATATTAACCACTTTTTAATAAAAAGTCTTTATAACATATATCTTCAGCAGCTAAATTTAATTTCCTACAGCTCTTTGTATACAGATAATTTTCACTCATACAAGCTTTTGCATTATTTACAATTAGTTCACAGTTCATGGTGATAGAAATTTTAGCAAGAAAATATTAACTTCCTCCCCTGAGATCAACAACTTGCAAATACATTCCTTGTCAGAGATGCACTGTCTCTGTTTTTTAACACCAAGATAACAGCGCCTTACACAACTATTCTCTTACTTGATTAGGGGCAAAATGTCACCTTTGCTGAAAGCAACCCACTGCTTTCACAGCAATCAAAGATCAAAATTCCACTTTATAGATAGAAATTGCACATGGATTTTCATAGGAATAAAGGTTGTTGATAGTGTCAAGTTGTTGCCTGAGCTAAGACGTGGGGAATCCTGAAGGAATCCAGGATAAACTTAATTTTATGATTCATTTAAAAATATTATTTAAATTTATTACAAAATTCGATAAAATTAATTTTGATTCATTTAAAAGTAGTATTTAAATTTGTTATAAAATCCTGCTTCCCAGAAGTATTAGTGAAAAAATTTTTTTAAATGTTTATTTAGTTTTGAAAGAGAGAGAGCACGAGCTGCGGAGGGGCAGAAAGAGAGAGAGACACAGAATTACAAGCAGGCTCCAGGTTCTGAGCTGTCAGCACAGAGCCCGAAGGAGGGCTCGAAGTCACAAACTGCAAGATTATGACCTGAGCCTAAGTTGGATGCTTAACTGACTGAGCCACCCAGGTGCCCTACCTGGAAGTATTATTTTAATAAGTTCTTCAATAATTATTGCAGTACCACCGACATTGAACCAAATTATCATAATCTGCAACTAGATGATGTTTCAAAATATGGATGAATGTGGTCCCCTTCCTTTTTTTTTTTTTGTTCTTGTTCCCTTAACTCTTCCCCAATAGCACACAATAGGTCATCATTGCCCCAAGGACAAGTGAACCAGAGAACCAAGGCAGCAACTTCCTGTTTTGTTTGTTTGCTTTCAAATGTCCAGGACCAAGTATAACGCGAAAAGATTGGAAAGAATACTTGATCAATGAGTTTCACTCTGCCCCTACCTCCCTTTATTCCTGCCTGATAGCAATGAAAACAAAACAACCAAACCAAACCACACCCCCATTAGAACCTCATCCTGCACGGGAAGAGGAAGAGAACATTGGAAAGAAACAGTAGGCAGGTGTCAGTGAGAGGTCCCTTGAAAAGAGGTCTGCACCTCTTCAAACAAAACTCTGGGTTGGGAGAGGGATGTTAATAGACTCTCCGATAAATTTCGGTATCTGAGAGTGGGTGTGTCTAGTGTCCTGCTTTCTTCTGTGTGGCCCAAAGGGTCAGATGATATGCTTTGGGCAGCATAGACAATAAAGAGGCTTCCAGGAAGAAATCCAAGTGCACAAAACCTGCCTTTCACCTTGCTCCTTCTTTCTTTTTAAAAACTGTACAAAATAGATACATAATTAATAGATGAAGAGCTATTTATAAGGAATATCAACAAATCAAGTATTTATTGAATGTTGTATGTGTCCACCTTTGAAAACTTTTGAGAAAGTTATTGTGCAGCCCATGTAACCCATGTTTTAAGAGGCAGAGAAAGGGAAAATTCAGAGTAGAATGAAATAAGATTCATGAAGGAGATAAATCTTGGGTGAGAGGTGGAAACTTACTGGGTTTTAGTAAAGATAAAACATACCCCAAACACAAAAACCAGGCAAGGAAGGAATAGGTCTTCAGAAGAAGAATCTTTTCTTCCTGGAATCCCTGTAGGCTGAAACCAATCACTGAAGCACGGACATATGGAAACTGAAAATATTAAAAATGAATAATAAACAACAACTCCTTTCCTCTCAACTTGTTCAAACCAGTAATGGGCAAAGGGTGCCTTTGTGAAGGCTCAGTGGTGCATGTGGATATGCAAGGAGATCACCTCAGCGGGAAAAAGGGCCAGGGGAGAATTATTGCCTCCTATTTTTATTTCTCTGGCTAGTCTTCAGGTGGAATTGTCAAAAAACACCAAAAATTATTCTGAAATGTAAATTTCTCTAACAGAATCATCAAACCAGAGGCCCATTATTGCTCATGTTAAGAACCAAGCAGTGCAGTTTACGGGATTTTCTCAGATGCCATGTTGTAAAATTGGGAGTGTGTGTGTGTGTGTGTGTGTGTGTGTGTGTGTGTGTGTAGTTCACAGTAAAGCCCTTGCACCTGTACCTGCTACATCATTCTCTCCAGGTAGTTTTCCCACAAAGCTCAGCTTCTGCAGAAGTATTCCATTGCTTACTTAGAAAGGTTATTAGGAAGTTGCTATGGATTAAATTGTGTCCCCCTGAAATTAATGGTTAAGCCCTAACTCCCAATGTCATGATATTTGGAGATGGGGCTTTGGGGAGGTAATTAGGTTTAGATGAGGTCATCAGAGTGAGGCCCTTGTGATGGGTTTAGTGCCCCTTTAAGGAGAGATGCCACAGCTCGCTCTTTCTTTCTGCCATGTGAGGACATGATGAGAAGGTGGTTGTCTACAAACCAGGAAAAGGATTCTTGCCAGAACCTACCATGCTGGTACCCTGATCTCAGACTTCCAGCTTCCAGAACTGTGAGAAAATAAATTTCTGTTGTTTAAACCCCACCAATTATTTTGTTATGACAGCCTGAACAAACTAAGACAGAAGAATTGGGCTTGCCAGCATGCGGATGTTTTCTGAATGTCAAGTGGTTATTGACTTTTAGTCTGCAGGAATGCATTAAGATGAACATAAACTGCTTCTTACCACTTACATATCATCATGTCAGTGCTTTAGCTGGGTCTGGTCATAAAATGCCAGTGGTAAAGACATACCAGTTGTCACTTAAGACAGTATCACTTAGAGAACAGAACTGTGCACAAATGACAGAGAAGCCCTTCATGTTGTCTCAGGAGTTAGGAAGTTTCACATTTTCCTCTGTTCAGGCCATGCTTTAACAATTTGTACAGATTATGAACTTTCTCTGAGAGTCTCATGGAAAAATAATCCTGTGCTGCTAATTATTGTTGCATACACAGAGCTCAAGATTTTTTTTTTTTGCTTGATGTGTATGTCTAGTTTGACAAGTATAAACCTAAAAAGCAGAATTTAGTGCCTATGATTCGAACCATCTACCGGAGAAAGTGCTGGACTCTGTAGCAATGCCTTCTTAGAAAATTGTGGTGTAGAGAACCTTCAGGATAATCAGACTGAATTATTAAACTAGTCCCAGACTGGAAGGTGGGTGTGAAGGCATGTGCAGGAGAAAACCTGCTTGAGTTATTCAAGCCATTCATAAACCAGGAACAAGAATTTATCAATCTCACCTTTGGGGGAAAGTTCACAATATCTCATAAATTATTGCAACTAGGCTGCATATACAGAATCAGGACTGTCTGCATGAAAGTGACATCTAGAAGTTATATTTGAAGTCTCATAAGGCCAGCAATCCTCCCCTGGGTACAAGTTCCTTCTATATGACATTCTAGTATACTTAATTTTATTTTTGTATGCATTTTAAGGAGCATGAAATTTTTATTTCCGAAATAGGTGAGTAATTCTTTGGGGAGCAATAAAGGAAAGAGAGAACTGAGAATAGAAAAGAAGAAAATGCCAAAAGTATTAATGGCAGATTAGGAGAGCAAGATTTTAGAAAGCTTGAGTTAGACAAAGATAAAAAAAAAAAAAAAAGCCAAATGTTGGAACCAGCCTGCTATGTCTGTTAGAACAAAGGACACTGAGACGCCCCCAAAAGGAGCAGGTGAATTGGGGCCCCTCTTCAGGCCTACATTGGGATTCTGGGGACAACTACAATTCCTGAGTAATAAAAGCAGAAAGTCTTTAGCATTTGGATGAAGAAGCAGGTGCACAAAAAGGCTAACTTTTAGGATGTGTACTATCTTCAGGAAAGTGAGACAAGTTTACTAGCATGTCCCTGAGATTGTAAGTGAAAGAGATTTGGAAAACTCTCTAGTAATCAGGAAAAGGTAGATGAAAATTAATTTTATGGTGCCCATTATTACTCATTTAATATGCTTTTAAACCCAGCCTCAATCAACCCCAGGCCATATCTAATAGGTTAAACACATGGTGAAGGAAGACTGCATTTGGTAGATGTGTTTATATCTGTTCAGGTTCATAGTTTCCATGTCTGCAATCCTTGGGGACAGATGTCAGAATTCATAGATTTTTTACAAAAAATTTAAAAATTAAAAAAAAATTTTAATGTTTATTTTTGAGGGAGAGAGACAGAGTGCAAGCAGGGGAGGGGCAAAGAGAGAGGGAGACACAGAATCTGAAGCAGGATCCAGACTCTGAGCTGTCAGCACAGAGCCCAATGTGGGGCTCGAACTCACGAACTGTGAGATCATGACCTGAGCTGAAGTCAGACGTGCAACCAATTGAGCAACCCAGGCGCCCTAAGAATTCATAGATTTTTAAAAAATGTTTATTTATTTTTGAGAGAGACACCATGAGTAGGGGAGAGGCAGTGAGAGAGAGGGGAACAGAGGATCTGAAGCAGGCTCTGCAGCTGAGAGTGGAAAGCCTGATGTGAGGCTGGAACTCATAAACTGTGAGATCATGACCCGAGCCAAAATCAAGAGTTGGAAGCTTAACTGACTGAGCTACCCAGGCACTCCCAAAGATGTTTTTTTAAAGATGATAATGATTTTAGAAAAGTATATGTATTTATATGTTTTGCTGAGAAATATTGGGATGCTTGATTACTTGTGAGTTACTTTCCCCAACTCTACCAGAGGTTATGGATATAGATATATAGAGAGAATATAATACTATTTGGTGTCTCTCTTTGGTAGAGTTTGGAAAAGCAATTCATAATCAAGTGTAAGAATATTTCTCAGCACAACATAAATATTCACTCAAAGCAAAATAAAGATTATAAATGGTCTCCTTAGTTCAGGCCAGGATTTACTGCCAACTGAGTCTAAGTTGGGTCCAGTTTTACTGCCAACTGAGTTAAGAATGAAATTTCAGTTTTAAGAGATTTTTAGATTTCACATGTAGGGCTGTGGGATTGTGAACTTACATTACTTTTTTTTTTTTTAAGCCAAGACTCAGTTTTGGCTGAGAACTATGGAGTTCTATATGCGAAGTTATACTGTTTCAATGACAAGTGAGGTCATAGAATCTGGGTTGGACAAAGTAAAGGGTAGAGATGGGCTGATATGGCATCCTCCATGGGAGCAGGCTGTGAGGGTATTTCCTCATAGAGAGCAAGCATGCTCAGAACCTCTGGAGTAATCTTGTTCGGTGATGCTGGTCAGAAGGACAGGCTCAAGGGGCACCTGGGTTGCTCAGTCAGTTCAGCATCCAACTCTTGGGACTTCCTGCTTGGGATTCTCTCTCTTTTCCTCTTTCTCTCTCTGCCCTTTCTCTGCTTGCATGTATTCTCTAAACAAACAAACAAACAAACAAACAAATAATAGCACATATGCATGTGCGAAAGTGTCTCCATTATTAATCTCTACAACCTTTGTGCCAAGTGTAGGGGGTATATTAACAACAATAACAGCAACAATAACAATACAATAATAATAGTTAATTTGCAGAGAACCTTTTTTTTTTTTATTTGAGAGAGAGAGAGAAGAGAGAGAGACAGAGACAGAGAATCTTAAGCAGCCTCCATGCTCAGCATGGAGCCTGATGCGGGGCTCCATCCCACGACTCTGGGATCATGGCCTGAGCTGAAATCAAGCATTGGACACTCAACTGACTGAGCCACCTAGGCACCCCATGCACAGAACATTTTTTATGCACCAGCATTGTCTAAATGCTTTATGTGAATTAGCTTATTTACTTTTCACAGCAACCCCACGAAAAGGATACTATATCTACATCTCACAGATGAAGAGACTAACTAAAAGAGCAGTGAAACAAGCTTGCCCAAATTTATGGAGCTACGAAAGAGTAGAGGTGGGATTTAAGCCCAGACAGACTTCACTCTGAGTGAATGAGTATGGGGATCAAACAAGAATAAAGTCAAAAGTAATCCCAAGAAAAAGTGGTGATACTGTTAGCAAGATGGAGAACGAGGTTGGAATGGAACTGAGTTTGTAGAGCAGACAATGGAATTGTGGCCTGGCATCTAAACTCCCTTGTAGATATAATCCTCAAGTTTCGTTTGTGATCTCTCCTCTCAGAATCTCACTCCGTGTAGCTCTCATGCATCGGATTCCATCAGGCCCTAAAATGTGGAGGCAGACGATGCAGGGGATTCCCTCCTGGCCACGCCTTCCATGGTCCTCCATGGGTGACTGATCCCAAAGGAGTCCATAAGACAATGGGAGCCTTTTCTTTCTTTCTTTCTTTTTTTAATTTTTTTCCCCAATATTTATTTATTTTTGGGACAGAGAGAGACAGAGCATGAACGGGGGAGGGGCAGAGAGAGAGGGAGACACAGAATCGGAAACAGGCTCCAGGCTCTGAGCCATCAGCCCGGAGCCTGACGCGGGGCTCGAACTCACGGACCGCGAGATCGTGACCTGGCTGAAGTCGGACGCTTAATCGACTGCGCCACCCAGGCGCCCCAGTAGGAGCCTTT
Source organism: Herpailurus yagouaroundi (assembly GCF_014898765.1). Lineage (NCBI taxonomy): Eukaryota > Metazoa > Chordata > Mammalia > Carnivora > Felidae > Herpailurus > Herpailurus yagouaroundi. The sequence goes on along the minus strand of NW_024412394.1, from coordinate 46,854,856 downwards.
TCTGAGGAGAAAGACAGATGCTCTTGACTGCTGAGTTAGAACTCAGAGATTGTTGAGTCCAGATCGGCTGTAGCCGCCTGCTATCATATGGAGCCTGTGACTAATGCCCACACAGAAGAAGGGAGAATCAGGCTGTGGAGGGATACTGAGCACCAAAGACAAGGCTTGAGACTCAAAGCCAGTCCAACTATTCCTCTTAATGAAAACTTCAGGTTTATGAACCAACAAATTCCCTTTTAAAATGAACTCCAGTGGTGCCTGGGTGGCTCAGTCGGTTAAGCCTCCGACTTCCGCTCAGGTCAGGATCTCACGGCTCTCGTGAATTCAAGCCCCCGTGTTGGGCTCTGTACTCACAGCTCACAGCCTGGAACCTGTTTCAGATTCTGTCTCCCTCGTTCTCCCCGCCTGCGCTCTGCCTCTCTTTCTCTCTCTCTCAAAAATAAACATTTAAAAAGTTTTTAAAATTTTTTTAATGTTTATTTATTTTTGAGAGAGAGAGAGAGAGAGAGAGAGAGAGAGCACGAGCAAGGGAGGGGGAGAGAGACAGGGAAACACAGGATCCGATGCAGGCTCCAGGCTCCGAGCTGTCAGCACAGAGCTCGACGTGGGGCTCAAACCCACGAACTGTGAGATCATGACCTGAGCTGAAGTCGGAAGCTTAACCAACTGAGCCACCCAGGCACCCCTAAAATTTTTTTTAAAAATGAACTCCATTTGGGGAGGGAAAGGAAAAAAAAAAAAAGGAAAAAAAAATTAGAGAGGGGGGAGCCAAACCGCAAGAGACTCTTAGAACTGAGAACAATCTGAGGGTTGATGGGTGGTGGGAGGAGGGGAAGGTGGGTGATGGGTATTGAGGAGGGCACCTGTTGGGATGAGCACTGGGTGTTGTATGGAAGCCAATTTGACAATAAATTTCATATTAAAATAAATAAATAAATAAGTGAACTCCATTTGTATTAGGTTTTTTTGTAACTTAAAAATATATATACTAACAAAAATAGAATAAGAATTTGCAAGAGAAATAAGTTTGGTTGTTAGAACAGTCACTGGAGATGTTCCACAGACATTTGAAAATATAAACTAAAATGCAAATATGTGGGGATATCTGCTCAGACAATCTCCCTTTAACAGTTAAAGTTGATGATTGGGAGGCTAATTGAACAAGGAGTGTGACCAAGCTGGTGATACAGAGGAAATGGAAAACCAAAGATGAAGTTCCAGGGCAGTGGTCTTCATAATATTTTCACAATACATGTGCTCAGTCAATATATTTTTTAGGTTCTAAAAAAATTTCCATCATAAGTTGGAGTATTGCAAAGTGTGTAACTTCCTGCATATTCTAAGTTTGACATTTTAAATTAAAATGATAATATCACTCTTTTAAATGTATCACATGTAATCCAAATGCTATACCAATTTGATATCTATCATAAGCCATTTAAAAAATATATGAACAAATTCTTCTTTAATAAAGGAATTTTACATTGTCACCTTTTCTTTTCAAACTCCTTTCTATTGCACCTCCCCACATCATTTTTTACTAATGTAATATATTTCAATATTTGAAAAATCTTTAGTAGATAATCCTAACATCCTTTTATGCCACAAAAATTATTTTCAGTGCAATTTACCAAAAGAGCATTCACATATTATGACTTGATTAATAAATATTAACAAAAAACATTTGGAAATGCATGCAGAGATAGCTGTGATACATGACTGTCACCTCTATGCCATGTACAATGGTAATGATGACGATGATGATGATAATCATGGTTCATATATATTGCCATTCATTTTGTGCCACATACTGTCTAAGCCCTTTTCATGTTATTTACTTTTTACACCAATGGTATGCTGTATGATGACTCTTACCACATATTTTACATGTATCTATGGGCAACTGTTATCACTAGAAGATGGGAATTCAGCATCAATTCTATTCTATTTTTGTTTATTTTAATAAGGTAAGCTCCCCATAAGTAATGGGAATGGAAGAAGTTTTATTGTGGCAATATTACTCATTTTGTCAAACTTCTTTCCACTTATGTGCTAAAAATATTGCAACTGACAACTTGATTAGGGGCTCTTTCAATTTTGTTGAAAGCTCAGAATTAGAAGCCACCTAACTTAAAAAGTATTTGTTACTCAGTCATTAGAGTCCTTTGATTTCTGAGAAGTCTCCCAAAGAGGCTTCACTAAGAGTTATCAAATGAGTATTAGTTACTCTTGTTCACTTTGAGGCATGTCAGTATACTCAGAAAGGGTTGGGAAAATTGAGAAACTATTGATGTCGATTTACCTTTGCAAATATATTTTACCTTATATGCGATTTACTTTTTTTGGGGGGGGGGTGCTGTAAAATCTTTGGAGCTTTAGGTTTAGTTCGTTCAATCTGTGAGAAATGTCCAACATGTAAAATGGCCACACCAATCCTTTTGTCCAACTGATGAGCCAAATCACACCTACTTTCCATCAGAATAAATCTGATTTATTTTTTGAATCAAATGTGTGAGTTAGTATACATCCCATAAATTAATCATCTTCCTTCCTAATTCTAATACTAGGGTAAATGTTTAGATTAAATCATTGAGCTTTACTAGGAGTTTGTTATGGAATGAAGGAGAAGACTGCTACTTTGATGACAGTGTATTAGAGGGTGGTGATGGCTGTTTGGAGAGAAACAAAAAAGAAGAGGAGTAGGATGTGCAAGGGGATGTGATGTTAATTGTAATGCTTACAGAAGGCCCCACTGAAAGATGATAACTGAACAGATGTGAAGTAGGGAGATGAGCTGTGTCTGAGGAAATTGTTTTTGGGGCAGAAGGTATAGCCCTGAAGTGGAAAACTATCTGCTATCTCTAGAATCAGAAAGAATGGCATGGCTGGAGAGGACAGAACAACGGAGAGAGTAGTTCAGGTCACAGAGAAGGATGGAGATGGGCCAGTGTGAAAAGGTTTGGGTGGATGATCTTGTTCCATCCCTGAAAAGGAAGTGTGGCTGGTGGGGATGACAAGCAAAATGCAAGTCAAGGTTTAGCAGGGCAGCGCATGCAAAGGCAAGAGAGACACTGGTATGTGCCAAGATCAGGTGCACAAAGAGAAACCTTAAGATGTGGGCCTGAGTCAGGCAGACCCTTCAGGGCTCAGGAAACCTTGGGAGGGGGCTGGGACATTGCCCAGTTGGCAAGGGCAGGGACGAGAGGGTTGTGAGCAGGAGGTGGACAGGGTAGATGTGCTTTAAAAGATTCTTGGTGGCACTGCTGGAGAACAGACAGTCAGAGTTCCATGGGGGGAAGAGGTGGGGGAGAGACAGACAGGTGAACAGATTTGTGACAACTCTGGAGTCTCTATCAATAGGAATCACTGTTGGACTCTACATGAAAGGGAAGGTGGAAATGATACTCTAGGTACTAGCTTTCATCTAACACATGTTTTTCTTCTGCACTCTAATTGATATTTTTTTGTAATAGATTTCTCTACAAGATGATTGGAGAGCTTAATAATGTTAATAGGGAAATGGTTTTCTCTAAACAAGAATGCCTGCTCTTCACAGAAAACATTGGTCTGAGAAAGCCAGCATTGGTTTAAAAACACAGTATTAGCATACACATTGGATGGGAGATGTAGTAAGTTAGCAGGTTAAAGAATTGCCCTCTGAAAAATGAGATTAAGGTGTGTAAAGTGACAGGTTTCTATGTGTAAAGTTAATGAAGGTAAACAGATAAGCATGCATTCAAAACCAGTGCTTCACTCTTGATAATTTACAGTCACAAAATCTTGTGCTACTACTCTTCTATTCATTTAGGTTGAGCTTTTAAAGTCAATATACAACAGATGAAGACAATACCGATACCTAATCAGAGAGCATCCTAGGATGTGGGAAGTTGGGGTTTGAGTTCAAATGTTGGTTCTACTGCTTCCCAGTTTCCTCAGTGTCTTTTCACTGATTTGTAAAATGGGGATAACATTTCTGAGATCTCAGTGTTGTTCCTATTGATCAGAGTTGTTATGATCATATTATGGTAATATGTAGTATGTGTATGATATACTCTATATATCAAATGCTTAGTATGGGTTCTGACCCTCAGAAATCACTTATAACTCTGATGATAATGATGATAGTTTCAACAACCAAAATCTGAGGCTCCACAATTTAATTCAAAAATTCATGCCTTGAATAATGTGGCCCCAGAACTTGCCCTCATTATACTATCTGATCCAATAGTTAAACTCAGATCCTGCTGTAATACAAGATGAGTTTGAGTGTGTGTTTGTATGTGTTATTTCTTTCCTCCTTAAAAAAAGACAAAGAGATTAATCATTTTTAGTGAATAATAAGTCAAAAGCATCTTCCAATTTGTTTCAGATGTCTTGTTACTAATTATGGCTTTTTTTTTATTCCTGCCATCTTTATCAAACTGCTTGCTGGGAGAGCCCAGTGTTTTGAGAGAATGGCATGTGTGTGTGATCAGCAATCTATAGATAAGACTGAGAGGAGCAAGGCTCTTGCCCTTGAAGCAGCAATGCTGAATTTAGAAGACACTGTATAGCAAAAAGCCACCCATAGACTCAGGGGGATTCCTGATCCCTTTAACTGTTCTAGGGCCTTACTTTTTGCCATACAATCCTGAGAGTAAATAGCTTCTAGACAAACTATGTAAAGGAATGGAAAAGGGGAGGAAAAATAATCACTTTATCCTAGTCCAAATAGTCAATTTGAGAGAAAGCAGGGGGGAAATAAACATATCATCTGTAATATATCCAAGGTAGTGATATGGCCAAAACTTTTTCTAGATTTATCTTACTTGCTACCTTTCAACACACCCAGATTCTGGGCTTAAATACATTTAGAGAGAATTTTTCCTTTCAGATAAATATGTCTAAATCTTAAGGAGTGGCTCACCAGAAAGCTTAAGATAGGGCTCCTCAGGAAGTCACCCCCAAGCCTTCATGGGCTATTTAGAAAAAATAAAATAAGAACATGAAAGAGAAGCTATACATCCAAAATCCAGGGTGGGCCTATACTAGGGAAATGTAAGTGTTATATTACCTAAGGATGAAAGAGGTAAATGTGGCTAATTCATCCTTATTTCTGATGGAGTTTTTTTAATCTGAAGAGAAAAACTGTAGAAGTTCTCTGGCCTATTTCCCAGCTAAATATCATCTCCTTTAAATTTTGTTTCACATTTTGTCTCCTCTTTTCCTGCAGAACATGACTACAATTTGTAATTATATATTTACTTGTGTTCATGTAGCATTTATCACCCCTACACAACTATACTGCACTGGGAAAGCAAGGATCATACATATTTTACTCATGTATAAATTTTTGTTCATTCATCACTAGTGTCTGGATGGACAGTGTCTGGTACATGGGAGATATTAATGAAAGTTATGAATATACAGTTGCATCCTATGTTATAATTTTATGTATGTTATAAAATTAAGTTCTTTTTAGAATGGATATATTATTCTATCCCTAGAATCTGTAGAATGTATGTATCCCAGAAGGTCAACATGTTAGAATCCTTACCTTTAATTTACCAACTTGTCATATTGCAACAAAGAAATCTTAGGTGTTGAGGGTACTCAATGGAGTTTAGTAGCTTAATCAAACAAAAATAACTTCACAACTGTGGACTCTCCAGTGTAACCTGGAACATAAACATGTTATATGGGTGACATGCTTCAGTCTGTGTCAGGCACTGTGCTACATAAAGAGTATGCAATAGAATATAGTCTTTACCCCAAAGGAGCCAACAGTTCAATGGGAGGCAGAGCAGTAAATCCTCACCATGTCTGATGAGTACTATGGCAGGGGTTAGACAGCACTGTGGGAGCACTCTTGGGGATGCTTCACTCAGGAGAGGGCAGGCCAGGGATGATTACCAGAAAGGTGATACTTGGACTGAATCTTAGAGGGCAACAGGAGTTGTTGGACAATAAAGGAAGGGACATTTAGGGCAAAGTCATGGGACATGAAGAACATGGTATATTCAGTGTGCCATAATCAGTGTGATATTAAAAGAATAAAAAGTGTATGTGGGGGAGTGATGGCCATGAAGTCAGGGAGCTTGGCAAGGCAAAATTGAAAAGGTCTCAAGGGTCATGCTAGGTAGTTAAGATTTTGTTTCCAAAAGCAATTGCACAGTGCCTGGCATAAAATATTATTGACCATCACATTGCTGATGGTTCTGATGTAGAGGCTGCTCACAATCGATCCAGACATCAAAAGGCATGGTCACAGAATTGATGTTTGGCACTGGGACTGTTATACTGACATCTTTGCTTTGGGAGAGAAACATCAATGTGAAAACACTAAATTTTCTACATTTTTAAAATCTAAAGATCACAGGCATGAATAGGACAGGGAAGCTGTATATGAAAGGAGTGATGAGTAAAATTGGAAAGCTTGGAAATAATACACATTTAATACATACTCAAAGAGCCTCTATATTTCTAATACACTAGTTATTGATAGCAAGAATCTTTGCTGGGAATCTATTGATGAGCTTCTGGTAGTTTTTTTTAAATAGATTTTTTAGGGGCGCCTGGGTGGCGCAGTCGGTTAAGCGTCTGACTTCAGCCAGGTCACGATCTCGCGGTCAGTGAGTTCGAGCCCCGCGTCCGGCTCTGGGCTGATGGCTCAGAGCCTGGAGCCTGTTTCCGATTCTGTGTCTCCCTCTCTCTCTGCCCCTCCCCCGTTCATGCTCTGTCTCTCTCTGTCTCAAAAATACATAAACGTTAAAAAAAATAGATTTTTTTAATGTTTATTTTATTTTTGAGAGAGAGAGAGAGTACAAGTAGGGGAGGGGCAGGGAGAGAGGGGGATAGAGGATCTCAAGCGGTCTCTGTGCTGACAGCAGAGAGCACAATGTAGGGCTTGAACTCATGAATGGTGAGATCATGACCTGAGCCAAAGTCGGACACTTAACTGACTGAGCCACCCAGGCGCCTGCTTCTTGGGAGTTCTTAAAACGTCTTGAAATTTTAGGCAAAATTTTGAGTATACATGTATTTATTTTCCAAGGGAAACAGATTTTGAATTTTTACCAGGTTCAAAAAAGTCCTTGACTCTGCAAAGGTTAGGATCCACTTGCCTCCATGACAGGCAACTAGTTCAAAAGGACATGGAGCAACATTGTTTAGACATTGCGTTGTGAATTATAGTGGGAGTGGGAATTTCTTTTCAAGTCAATGTAGGGTTAGCAGGTAGGCCCAGTGGTCTAATAAACAATCCCCCAAACCCCAGTGCCTTATCACAGGTGTAATTTATTTCTGCCTCACCTCATAGATCAATGCAGTCAGTGGTGGGAGGTGGGGCGGTACGGGGCTATGCAACACAATGTGTGGGAGGGTCTCCTATACACAGGCCTTTAAAGATTAGATTAGGCTCCTTCCATGCTCTGGCTCTGCCAGCTTCAACGTGTCACCTTCAAGGCCCTGGCATCATCCAGGTGGTACACAGGGGAAAAGCGAGAGCACACGGGGAAGGCATGCCCTTCCTGACTGCCATGATGGCAAAGTAACACAGCCTTTCTCACATTTCATTCCCAAGAAGAGATCATATGATCCCACTTCTAGGTATAAGGAAGTCCATAAAATGTAGCTTATCAGGGTGCACAGGAAAAGGAAATACATTTGGTGAATATCTGGATAGTCTCTTCCATGGGGAGTTTTAAAAAAGTATTTGGGGGCACCTGGTTGGCTTTACCAGGTAGGTAGAGCACGTGACTCTTGATCTCAGGGGTTGTAAGTTCGAGCCCCACTTTGGGCTTAGAGATTCCTTAAAAATAAAATCTTTGAAAATAAATAAAAAATAAACAACTGTTTGGATTTTTATCTGCTGGTTATGGTTTTGGTCTAATTCTAAATGAAAAAGAGGAATTGAACTAGATATCCATTCTCAAAGGCCTTCTTATGGTTGTGCATGAGGGTTTTTAAAAGTGCGTCCTTTGTTTAAAAAGTGTTTTATTTTATTAAATTTTTAAAAAATGTTTATTTATTTTGAGAGAGAGAGAGAGAGAGACAGATTGTGAGCAGGGTAGGGGAAGAGAGAGAGGGAGACATGGAATCGGATGTAGGCTCCAGGTTCTGAACTGTCAGCCCAGAGCCCAGTATGGGGCTCAAACTCACAAGCTGTGAGAACATGACCTGAGCCGAAGTTGGACACTTAACTGAGGGAGCCACCCAGGCACCCCAAAAGTGCTTTAGAGCAGGAGCACAATCTGAAGAATTCTCTGATTCAACAATGCCCTCAAAGGTAGTCACCCACCTGGTGCCTCAGATGGAATGTAGGCTAGGAGTCTAAGCCTTCAATATGGAAAAAAGGTTTCTCCCTATAATCCTTGATTTACTAGAGATAGCTGAAGTTTTTCAAGGCCTAGTGTGTTTTATTGTCAAGATTCACTTTCTGCTCCATTCTGAGAAATCATTAGTCCAGGAGCTCCTTAACTCAGACTGCCGAACAAGCCAATTCCAGAGGGGAACACGGAGATCCAGTAATACAGGTCATCTAAGAACTGAAGCATATCATATTAAAATGCTTTGCTTTGAAAGACATTTTCAAGTGACTACTTAAATCATATAGAATTCAGCTAATTAAACAGTCAATTTAAATGCCAACTCTACTAACTGGATTTTGAGTTACATTTAATCTTAATTGTTTCTGTTCTCTAAAAATATACATGAGAACTTTTTAATTTTAATTTCACTTTTTACGCAGCAGTTAACTCTCCCACACAGTCAACTCCAACAGCCGCAAAAGCAGAAATATGCTTGCTGAGGGTACAGTTTCCCAGTTTTAAGCTTTTTAAAAATTCATCTGTTGAAGTGTTTAGATTAAATTCTGCCCTTTATCTTACCAGTCTCACAAAGACTGAGCAGACAGAGTGGTCAGTTTGAATGTAATCATGGTCACATTTTGACTTTATGTAGTCTTTTTTGGATTTAAAATAGTTTATTCTCCAATAAAATCAGTCCTGCCTCTTTGGATACATTGGGTTAAGTAGAAGATACTATTAAACAAAACAAAACAAAACAAAACAAAACAAAACAAAACAAAACAGCAAATAAAACACATCCTGCCTCTTCCTCTTGATTGCCAAGTCAATATTCTGGCTCTGTTTTCATTTGTTCACTTAAAAAATATATTAAAAATTGTCTACTTAGCCATGGGACTTTGGGCAACTTACTGTGCATTATAGAGCTGTAGCTTCTTTATCTCTGAGATAGGAATAGTCTCATAGGTTTGTTGAGAAGGCCTCAAAGAGGACAAAGAATAGGAAGGGGCTTTGAAAAGCCTGTCAAGGGCTGTAGAAATACTGGCTACCATTATCAATGTTACCCTAAAACCCCAAATGATATAACAATAAGTGCTGAAGTTTGGAGAAGGAAGATAGTGTGATTTGAGGAATCTCTTTGAGAGCGAGAAGTGAGAGTGGGGAGGTAGGATTTGTGCAGTGTCATGGTCATGGTGGAGTTAAATATGTGGAGAGGAGGGCAATGGTCACCTCAGAAAGAGCTGTAAGATGTGAAAATGCACACAGGTGGGAATGAACAACTCAAGCTGGCTGCCTCCAAAGCAGGTTGTTGACTTAGGTGTATTGAGGAGTAAACTTAAAAAGTAGATTGGGATTAAGTGGAGAGGGTCTTTTCATCGACAAGGACCTTAGGTGTTTGATTAGGATATAGTGGGAGGAGGTTAGTATCTTTACAGAATCCAAAGCAGGCTCCAGGCTCCAAGTTGTTAGCACAGTGACCAACGCGGGGCTAGAACTCACAAACCATGAGATGATGACCTGAGCTGAAGTCGGACGCTTAAACGACTGAGCCACCCAGGCGCCCCTAGATTGGTATCTTTAGAAGACTCATCTGGCAAGAAGAGAGAGTGACCAGGTGTGCCAAGACAGGTCAGAGGACAGCCATGCCAAACCTGGTGAGAAGAAATAAAAGCCTGAACCATATGACAGCAGTGGAGTAAGAAAGAATGGTATATGAGGGAAACGGAAAATCACTACTGTCATCATTGCACCACCACAAATACCACAAAAACCAAAGCACTGCAAGAGAGTAGCATGGATTTTGGTTTTGGTAGGATGGGTAAGGAAAGTAGTCAAGAACGATTCTAAGCTTTAGAAGTTTAGTGACTAGGAAAATGACATCATCAATAGACAAGATGGTACCCTTTGGGAGAGAGAGGGAAGCAGACTTTAGTGTTGGATATATTGAGTTTGAGGTGAAAGCTGGAGATGCATGTGAAAAGGTCAGAATTTCATTGCCTGCAACTCCTTGCTTTGAATGTTATGTCCTTGTAATATTGAATACGGTAATATTATAGTCTCTTTTTGCATGCACCATACTGTCATAATTCCATGACTTTTGCTGTTGTCTCTGATGAAATGTCCTTCCTACACTTATTTTTATTATTTTTCAAAGTCATGTTTAGTGATGTATAATGTATGTACAATAAAATCCATCCTTTCTAAGATGTATGGTTTGAGTACCTACAAAAATATACAGTCATGTAATCACCACTACACTCAAGATACAGACATTTTTGTGTGTGTTTCTTTGGAGTCAATCCCCTCATCCCATCTTCCAAACACTAATCTGATTTTGGTACCATAGTTTTGTCTTTTCCAGAATGCCATATAAATGGAATAATACTTTGTGTAGCCTTTTGTGTCTGGCTTCTTTCCTTAGCATAATGATTTTGAGTTTCATTCATGTGTTGTATGTATCAGCAGTTCATTTCTTTGGATCGCTTAATAGCATTTCTATGTATAGGTGTGCCATACTTTGTATGTATACGTTCACTAGTTGAAGAACAATTGAATTATTTTTAGTTTTTGGCTTTATGCTTAAAGCTACTATAACCTTCCACATACAGGTCTTTGCATGGACATATGTTTAAATGTTTCTTGAATAAGGATCTAGGAGGGAGATTGCTGGATCATAATATAAATATATATTTAACTGTATAAGAAATTGCTAAACTGTTTCCTATAGTGATTGTACCATTTGCATTCCCACTAATAATGTATGAGTCCAGTTCCTCTGTATCCTCACAGGCTGTGGTTGTTTTGGGTGTCTTCTCTCTCTCTCTCTGTCTCTCTCAGGAAAGCCAACTACAAGTTGTTAGCAGCTCCATGGAGACGCCTATGTGGTAAACCCCCTGCCCCTGCCCAGCAGCCGTTGAGGGACTGAGGCTTGCCAGGAACTACATGAGTGAGTGTACAAGTGGGTTCTTCACTCCTGTCGGACCTTGAGATGATCGCAGCCCCATCTGATAACTTGGGTGCAGTCTCATGAAAGACCCTGATTTGAAACCTCCAGGCTCAGAGGCTCCCAGAATTCTGACCCTGAGAGACTATGTGAGATAACAAATGTCTTAAGGTGCTAAGTTTGGGGTAAATGGTTATACAGCAATAGATAATTCGTACACTGGACTAAGACACTGCCATGAAGGTTAACAGAGATGTCAGGTCTGGGATAGAGATTTCATGTGGAACTATAAGAGAGGACTAGTTTTGCATGGATTATTCTTGAGGTCAGAGATTACCACCCTAGCTCTGGGACCGCATCCAGAATATCTTTATCTCAAAGGGTATAAATAATTTTCAAAACAAAATTAATTTAAAAAAATACAGTTTTGGGGGGCCACATACTCAAATAATGATTGTGTTGTCTCAACTCTCTGAATTCTAGGTGTCAGTCTCCACACTGGTTTTTTCCATCTCTTTATCAACAACTGTAATGCTATGTTTTATGGCATTCTATTCTTTTGACAATTTTCAGGTATTTTTCAGGTAAAGTTCTTTACCTCCCACACTTCCTCCCCCTTCTCTTTCTTCTTTTTATCCTTGGAATCCAGCTGTAGTGTTTCATGGAGTGATCCAAGTTAAAACGGCTCCCATGGAATCTGGTCAGGCATAGAGAAGGATGAAGTGGGGAAACCTTTACCCCTATTTCCAACTCGTCCCCAAATCCAAGAGAGTATATTTATCCTGAAGATGTGACTATGGGCAATATACGGGTGTGGAGAAGGGTTGGTGGGTAATGGCTGATTCACATGGCCTCTAAAATGCTGGTGAAATATGGAGGGATGACTCTGTGGGAGGCAGAGTCTCCCAATGAATGATGACTGGGACTCACACCAGCTCAAATGAGGGTTTGGCAGCAATTAAGGGCTGAAATTAGACAGACTCCTTCCATCCTCCGATTCAGTTTGAGCTCCAGGGTGGTTGGGTATGTGGGGAGGGGGATGTCAGGATAATGTTTATGACAGGGCCTCTTTTTCCTTAAGCACATTTTCTTTTGAATAGAAACCAAGATTTGAGGCCAGGAAAACTGGCACTGCTGGCCCCTCCTTTTTGTAAGAACAACGGGATTTCTGTTAGCCACACCAAAAACCTTGTCCAAAGGAAATCTCCTTTACTTTATAAAAGTGGCTCCAATTCTCTCCCACCAAGTTCTTCACTGTCTCTAAACCTGCACACGGCCATTCATACAGCCACAGAAGGAAAGTACGCAGGTTTCTGAATGTAGCACCCTAGCTCCTCAGGGCAAAATAGCCAAGCCCTTTAGGGCAGAGATGCTTTAGGCAAACCCACGTGACATCTAATGTCTCCTAAGACTTCCCCTGAAAAATTAGGGTAGGAAGTTCTGTTGGACCTCATTTGCCTGTCTCCCATACTGCACTATAAATACAACTGAACCTCTCTCTATCAGTACCATTGCTTCTTTTTCGGTTGTGTACAAAACCCGTTTCTTTTGTGAAGCTTTTCATTGATAGCCCGTCACCAAAAGCTTTCTGGAATGGAAGCAGAAGATATGTTCAAATCAGAAAGAAATGGGAAATTGTTAAACAAATTACTTTTCACCTGTGAGATTTTCCTCCCTTTCTCAAAATGAGCCTTATTTGCCTCATCTATTGACATTTCAGACTAGAGGAAGATTACGCATAATTGTACCAGCAGGTTCTTTATCTCTCTGAGGGTTCAAGTGACAGGGGTTGTTAGCCTGAGAAACAGGATGTTTGCATTATTGATTAGGCTATGCTGTTTTGACTGAAATAGTGGAGAATATTCTTGGCTGCTTTGCATGGGTCAAGTTGGTCTGCTTCTTGTCCATCAAGTCTGGGGAGATTTTGTTGCTGCATCTATTAGATATCACATCTCAGGTTGTTCTTTCAGACTGTCAGTCACCTTACCTGCTGTGCTGATTAAAAATCTTATCTCAACCAAGAAACTCTGCTGCTGTTTTTGTGTCTGTGACCATGGGGTAGTTGTTTGGTGTTTTGGGCTATCTTTATTGTAGATTCCCATGGCTGCGTGTTTCAGCTGTTTTTGTGGAATGGAGGCTCACATAGCTGAACAAATGACTTTACCATTTTCAATTTAGTTATGCTACAGGGGCAGCCGAAGATGAAAACAAACCATATTGTTTCTTAACTATGTTTCCGGCTTACTAAACAGTGTTGTACAGTCATGGTTCTCAAGCTTTGGTATGTAAAATGCAAATTTCTTGGCTCAACTGACAGAGATTTTGATTCAGTAGGTCTCAGATGGGACCCAGGAATATGTATCTTAAACAGCTGGAAAATTCTGATTTAGTGGAGAAATGGGACATACTGCAAGAAATACAGCTACACAGCATCAAAGAGCTGAGTGGAAGTTAGGAAATCAAGATTCTGTCTTAGTAGCTTCATGGTAAGTCAAAGAAAATGTTGAAGGAAAATCCCAATACCTCAATTTATAGCAACCAAATGGTTAGCAACTTAAGGATATGATTTACATCTAATTTCTCTTTGGTTGGTGATGTACTTTGCTTGGTAAACTTGATAGGCACTAAGTAATGAAATCTAATACTTAATTATCTTAACCAAATTAGAACATCTATTATCATTTATGGAACAATTTTTATTAATATGAATCACAGCAAAAAACCCAAAACTAGACCCCAAATATTTGAGAATTTAGTAACATTTCAAATTAGCCCAGAAAGAAAAAGGATTGATTATTCCTTCCCCACATGGTATTATAACAACTGATTTGCCATTTAGATTTATTTTTTTAAGTATATTTATTTATTTTTGAGAGAGAGAGAGAGAATGCATGAGCTGGAGAGGGGCAGAGAGAGAGGGAGAGAGAATCCCAAGCAGGCTCCACACTAAGGGTGGAGCCCCATGCAGGGCTTGATCTCATGACCTGAGCCCAAACCAAGAGTCAGTCATTTAACCGACTGAGTCACCCAGGCTCCCTGCTATTTAGATTTAAAAAGAAGCTGGATTTCTACTTCACTCTTCATTCCCAAATAAGTTATAGGTGAGTTAAAGATCTAAACTGAAGATAAATAAAGCTGTACACATTCTGGAGTAAAAAATGAATACTTCTTTTTAGTATCTTGGCATTACATAAAATCAACAAGTCTAAAAGCTAAAGATAGATACCTTTGCCTACATATACTATTGTATGGTAAAAGTACCATAAAAGAGTTAAAAGTCAGGCTTAAAATTAAAGATGAAATTAACAGCTTGAGATTTTTTTTTTGAGAGAGAGAGAGAGGGAGAGAGAACACGAGAGAGAGAGAGAGAGGAGAGGCAGAGCGAGAGAGAGAAAGAGAATCTTAAGCAGACTCCACTCCTAGCATGAAGCCCTATATGGGGCTTGATCTCATGACACCAAGATCATGACCTGAGCCAAATCAAGAGTCGGACAACTAACTAATTGAGCCATCTGGGTGCCCTGAGAAAGATTTTTGAACAGGGAGTTCATGGAAAAATAACCCATGAATGAACTATAATTTATTTTTATTTAATTATATGTTTTATTTTTTAGAGAGAGAGAGAGAATGTGTGTGAGCAGGGGGAAGGGGCAGAAGGAGACAATCTTATGCAGGCTCCATGTTCAGGGCAGAGGCTATCCCTGGATTCGATCCCATAACACTGAGGTCATGACCTGAGCTAAAATCAAGAGTCAGATGCTCATTTGACTGAGCTGCCCAGGCACACCTGAACTATAATTTATGAAGTGATGCTGAACCCTGCTCAAAATTATATAGATGCAAATGAAAATAAAATTATTTTTTTATCTATTTCATAAAACTAACATATTTTAGAGCACCGGCTTTGAAGAATGGTGCAAAAACACTTGAGTAATCTCTATACACGTTTTAAATACTCATATTCTTTGATCCAGCAATTGCACTTATAAAAATGTATTCTAGAACTATGATTGTATGTGCAACCAGAACAAGGATGATAATTATAGCATTGTTTACAGTAGTAAAAAACTGGAAATGATGCAAATGATCATTAACAGAGGGCTGGTCAAATAATTAATGGTCCATAATCCTTTGTGCTATTTAAAAAGTATGGTTAGATCTGCATATCTGCATGTGGGAAAACCCACTAAAATACATCATTAGGTTTAAAAAGAAGAAAGGAGAGCCTGGGTGGCTCAGTTGGAAAAGCATGCAACTCTTGATCCTTGAGGTTGTGAGTTTGAGCCCCATGCTGGGTATAGAGAGTACTTAAAATGTATACATACATACAAACATACACGAACAAACCAATGTTAAAGAAAATAAAAAGAAGAAAGAAGCCAGGGCACTAAACAATACGTATATTATATTTCTCTACAGTTGGAGGGGTTCAGTATAGCCCTCCGCCCCAGAATGTGCCATTTTGGCATGTGGATTATTTTGAGCTGAAGGCACTGAAGGCACTTGAGACCCTGTGGAGTCAAGAGAAACTTCTGCCCCCCTTCCTTTAACCACACAGAAGAATCTAAATTGTGAGTCTTTCCCAGAAGAAGGATTATTAATGGAGATAAATTTTATCTGAGTGACCCATCTGTATTGCAGGGCAAACATGTGCTCTCCTTATTGCCTGTAAAGTGCATTCTTTTCCTCTAAAGTCCCAGGCCCCTAGCTCCTTCTCCTTAGTTCAGAATGACATACAGTATATACTTCATTTTGCCTGACTGTCTTTGGAATTTCCATGTCTATGTGGATTCCCTGTACAAATGCCCATTAAATTTTATTTTCTCCTATTAATCTGTCTCATGTCAATTTGATTCTTAGTCCAGTTAGAAGTACCTTTGAAAGGACAGGAATTCTTGCTCCCTGACACAGTATAATCTCTGAAAACATGTCTATATACATAGAAAATGTCAGCAAACAAGAAATTGTTAAAAATTAACTTTGGGACAGGGAGTGAAGGTTTTGAGGTAGAAGGAAGACTTATTTTTCGTTGTATGTACTCTTGGGTTGCTTGAAACTTTAAAATCATGTAATGTAATTTGTTATTGAGATTACTGAAAAATACACTACTTGAAAAAGCAAGCATTTATCATGCCTCAGCTGTTCTTCTGATTATAGCATAGTGTTTGTGATATCACATTTTGCTATTAGAAAGGTCAAATTAGGTTTAATAAAACAAATCAAGTAAGCATATGAAACACTTGTAAAGGTTGTTACTTAAAAAAATTCAGTGCATAGATGACAAAACTTCACTGGGAAAAATTCATGCATTTAGCATAACCTCATAAAACTCACTGTGTCCTGCTACTATGTAAAGATCCTGACATAGTCTCCATACCATGCTAGGCTTTCAGCACCTTGCCCAGTAGGGGTGGCTAGTTGCCTTGTCATCCCAGTGTCTTCAGCCAGTCTACCTTCTTGGAAATGGGCACTCCAAATTTTAGGATCTGGGGGGTAAGTATAAATGAATGAGGAGTGGCTTGGATCTCTTACCCACCAGGCCCTACCAGTTCTCCAAGAAGAGGGAAAATCGAGCTGCCAGGTACAGGATAGAACTGTCAATAATACAGGAAAGCAGCTACATAAAACAATGAGACTTAAGAACATATTTTTGCTATTGGTACTTTACCCAGTTGTAATTGAAGAGTGTTATTTCCCCATTAACTAAAAATTCATTTCCCCAATTATAATGAAAAGTAATAGATGCTCATTTTTGAAGGTATGGAGAACTATAATTTATACTACGTTAACAGAAAGAAATATCCCTAAATTATGAGCACAAATTCAATTTCCTCCAACTTGTATTCTGTTTATCCTGTTAATGAGAATTTGAATGGGGAAGGGGAGTTAGATATAATTTACTTATATATACATACATAGAATAAAAGCAGAAATATATATAAAAACTGAAAACATCACTCCTTTTATTTTTGTCTCAGTTTTTTTTTTAATGTTTATTTTTGAGAGAGAGAGAGAGAGAGGCAGAACATGAGCCGAGGAGGGACAGATGGTGGGGGGTGGGGGTGGGGAACATGGAATCTGAAGCAGACTCCAGGCTCTGAGCTGACAGCACAGAGCCTGACGCAGGGCTTGAACTCATGAACCATGAGATCATGACCTGAGCCGAAGTCGATGCTCAACAGACCAAGCCACCCAGGCACCCTTCAAGTTCTTATTTAAATTCTAGTTTAATAACATATATGATAATATTGGTTTCAGGTCTAGGATGTAGTGAATCAAATGTGACCCCTGATAGGGAAACTGGGGCCCTGGGGAGGGGGAGAAGTCACACATGGAAAGGACTGTTTCAATAACTTTTTTTGTCTAATTTATTATTTGCCACACCATTTTTTTTTAAATATGAAAGCACTCTAAACTTTAAAAACATTATGAAAACTTTCATATGAATCCTCTAATATGCCTCATTCTTATGCAGAAACATGAAATAAAAATGAAACCCATTACTAAATCATAAACCAAATGAAAATAATTTCATAACAGCACACAAGAAACATCCTATTTACTTAATCATGCAGATAAAAAAAAAAAAGAATGATCAAAAGAAGGCACAAATGGAGGAGAAAGAATAGAACAAAATGTCTGAATGGAGGGAAAAGGAGGCTATCCCTAAGACTAGAGAGATTTCCTTCCCCTGAAGCTATAAAGACTCAAGATTTCCACAATAAGTGTGCGACTTTGAGAATGTACTACTAATCCTTCAAGATGTAAATGATAGAAATTCATGAATAATGGTGACAGCAACTGTCACCAGGTAAAGGTAAATGGATAGAGTGGATACTAGGAGAAACCATTGGAAGGAGATAATGGAAATCTGAAAAGGTGTAAGAACTGAAACAATCAACTTATCACAGATAATAAATCACAGAACAACATTGCTTTCTTTGATCTGTGTCTTTTTGTTAAACAGGAGTTGCTTTTTGTATCACAAGAATCTTCTAAACCCTCCCCTGGGGAGGTCCTTGGTGGTTTATATCTAATGCCAATTCCTGCAGAAATGGAAAGAGGAACCTTTGAGGGATTATATAATCTCTGGGTCAAAGCCATAGCTGAGTCTGAGGAGCATGGTAGTTTTAGAGAGTCATGGATTGGGAATCTTGGAGTTAAATGTCCCATAGCTGGCAAGCCGTAACATGTATTTTTTTGTTTAAGAAGAAATACAGCTTTATCAAAGTGGAAAAAAAAAAGGGCACAATATTAAGAACCAATCAGTCCTTCTCAGAATCATCTCATTCTTTCTCTATGCATCCTTATCAAATCCAAATACATATTTAATGTTAGAAAAGTCTAAATAGGTATGGATTTTATTTTTCTGTTTCCTCCTAGAATAACATAAGCCTGGAAATGTTCTGTATCTTTATCTGAAATTTACAGCTCATCTCCTATTTTAAGTAAACATCAGGTACTTAGCTAATTAAATGCAATACTCATAGGATCTTGTTTATAGGAAAGTGTCAGCTTTCAGGATGTTGTGTGCAAGTCTTGATAAAATTACGTAGAAAATGACAGTGTACCCTCTTTTCATAGGCTGACCTTGCAGTCACCACCGCCTGAAAATGGCTCAAAACAAAAAATGATCTGAGGGTTGAAACAAGATAAGATCAAATTGATGTCATGGTAATTACATGAAGGACCATTCAATCATTGGGTGGAATTTACTGTTGATCCCTGGGCTTAGATGCAGGTGGGAACATGCAATTTTTATTACTCTGCTGGTATAAAAGACAAGTGAGGACTTTATTAACTGTAGTTACTGAGAAATCAGAAGGCAAAGCCAAAATCCCTCTTCAGATCCACGGTCAACCGCCCTGAACACATCCTGCAAAAAGTCCGGAGGAAGGTAATATGAATGAAACAATTTTTGAGATTTTAATTGAGTGCAGAGTAAAATATTCAATAATATAGGGCAACTATGCATAAGCCTTAGTGAGGAGAGAGACAGACATTTACACATTCTCTTTTCAACACTCATGATTGAATTGGGAGGAAGTCTGCAAAACTGTGGTCTGTGATCACAGGCTAAGATGTTATCTAACAGAAACCAGAAACCAAATGTCTCCTGCTGAGATGTGCAAGTGCCTGTCAGTATCTAAAAAATTTCCTTAAGAAATACTGGATGTCATTTGAAAGACATTTGTTTGAGTGGCTTACAAGGGTCAGGTAGAAGGAGAGTAGACATTATGTAAGTTGCTGATATTGTTTTACCATAAGTTTTTAAATGATGCATTAACTATATCTTCAAGCTGACCAGTGATAAAGCAGCTCACCTCTTCAGCTGAAGGACCATAGCTTCTGACATCTTTTGAGTACATGTTCTCCTGTAGACTTGAATATAGCAACACTAACAATTTTTGGACAACATTGTTTCCATTTTCTTCTTTCATAAAATGCTACAAAAATAAGAGTCAGTGCTATTTCTCCAACTATTACTGATGACCTTGTAATTCTGAATCTCTTGACCAAATCCAGTTGGTTTGTTCCAGTGAGAGTTTCTGGACACTTTTGCTAACCTTAGTTATATTTACATGAGCACTAGTTGAAATGGCAGCTTACTGAGAAATTGAGACTAGAAAATAAAAGTGCTCTCTTGTTTGTGTTGAAGAATAGGATTTGGGCGCATGGAAGAATTATGGGTCCTTTGGGAATGTGGAAGCTCCATTTAATCTGCATAGGAACTCTCATTCCCTAAGAACTTCCAATCCTTTCCTCACTCAAAAATGAGATATTTTATATTAGAACAAAGGAATCTTCTTAATTTTCTGAAGATGTCTTTTAAATAATTACTTGACCTAATACCAAATTAATTATTCAAACTATTAGTCACCCAAATTGCATTGTAATATGTTGCTATATAGTCTTGAATTATTTTAAAGAGATAAGAACAGTTACCATTTATGAAAAGTTCATATGCTTTCATTTCAATTTTAACTTTGGTTTTGGTTTAAGTTTCTTTTTTTTTTTATTTTCGGTAACAGAGTTTTTGAAATTTTGAGTCATATTTCTTACCATTTCCTGCTGAAAAAGGTAGCATGCGAACAATGTTAGAAAAGCAATTGATTATGTTCCAGAACAGATTCTTGGTTTCATTGTACATTTCTTATAAATGTGGGACTCAAATTTACGTGAAAACTCAAAGTAAGAGCTGGGAAATAGAAATAGCAAAATTAGAAGGTTAATGTGCATCTTGTTCAAAAACAGATCAAGATAAATCTGACTTTCACAGAGAGAAAATGTAGAGCAATCAAGATTTCCATTGAGAACAGTATGACCCATAGCACCAAACTTCTGTTTTTACAGACTGTGAATCCTAGGGTAGTTTGCTATCAATTTGTGACCCTTGCAAATTCTGGGTTTGGTGTATCACATTTCAGCATTACCTATTGTAACATTGCACAAAGTAATCTGGTCATTCCTCGGTTCATCAGACTCAGAGATAGCATTATAAAAATGCTCTACCTTCCTTAATACGCTGGGGTCTAAGAGAAAGTGAGGGTTTAGATGGGGCTTAGGCTGAACTGAGAGTGGAACCAAGGGCAGTGTTGGGAGTCAAAATAGAAAAGACAAGGCACCTGGGTGGCTCAGTCAGTTAAGCGTCTGACTCTTGATTTGGGCTCAGGTCATGATCCCACCGTTGGTGGGTTTGAGCCCTGCATCGGGCTTTGGGCTGACAGCATGGAGCCTGCTTGGGATTCTTTCTCTCCTCCTCTCTCTGTTCCTTCCCTGCTTGTGCTCACTCTTTCAAAAATAAATAAACTTTGGAAAAAAATGGAAAAGACATTTGTAAGAGCATGATCTATGTGTAAATCAATGTCCTAAAGGAGGTAATGGATTAACTATATACCTCTGGGCTGTAGGGGTAGTACAGGTGGAAAAGCACGATCTTAGGATCAGATCACTTTCCAAGTGACTTTGGCAGATCTTTTTAATTTTCTGAAGTGTAGTTTTCTGGTCTATAAAATAGGTGCCATAAGAATGCTTTCCTTCCAGAGGTTCAAAAGAATCAAACAAGGGAATGCATGCGAAAGCCAATGTTTCTCCCTTTCTCCCACAATCAGACACTAGTCCTCATAATTGATCAAGTATAAAATGCCTCTCGATCTAAATGAAATGGCTTTCTTAAGGCTGTTCTGAAGAAGGTGAAGTCAGACAAATATGTAAAATAAAAATTGCATTGGCAAGTTATATTTAAGCTGGCACAATATAATGTTGCTCTAAACAAAAAATGTCAGCATCTTATTTAGGGACATACCATCTGAAAAAATCATTTAAGAACTTCATTGTAAAATATAAAGATTTGCAGGCAGTATAGTGAAGTGTGGTTCAGAGCTTCGAGTTTGGAGTTATAAAGAGATGTTCTAAAATCTTGGCTCCACCAGCAAAACATTTTGTGACTTTGTATGGGTTACTTTGCCTCAAGAATTTCATTATCTGCCAAAATGAGAATAACACTTCACAGGATTGTCATGAGTGTTGAATATGTTTGTGTGTTCAAAGTGCCCAAAGGAACATTTATCACACCCAAGTGCTCCATTAACTGTAGGCATTATTTTTAAAGTATAGTTATTATTATTACCAAAGCCAGTATTGCAGATACTGTGTAGAACGCTAACTCCAACATTTTTTTCACACATTGCTACATTTCCCAAATAGAGTAACTGGATATGTGTTATATAAATAACCATCCACAGAGGAAAAGTAAGGAGAAAGTAGAAAGAGGAGAAAGCAGAAAAGCAAGATTGGAGTCCTATAGTTCAGACCCTGGAGGAAAAATTTTTGTTATAAGAGAGAGCGATAGATAATTGTTCCAGTTATCTATCGCTGTGCATCAAACTACCCAAAAACTTACTGGGTAAAACAACAAGTTATTATTCTGTCATGGTTCTGTAGGTGGCCTGGGCTCACCTGGGCAGGGTGAGAAACGGGTTTCTCGTGTATTTGCTATCAGACAGTGCCTGGGCCTGGAGTCATCTGGAAGCCCCACTGGACTGGTCATCCAGGATGGCTTCTTCATTTCTTACTTCTTGGCCTTCTTTTCTCTCTCCATGTGGCTTGGCTTCTTACTGATGGTGGGCTCAGAGTAGCAGCAACTGTCTTCTAAGAGACCGGAAGCAGGAACTGCAGGGATACACCACAACTGGCACAATGTTGCTCCTGCCATATTCTATTGGTTAAGTAGTCAGAGGATCCACCAACATCAAATGGGGCACAAAAATAGACACACCATGTTTTGATGTGGAAGTGGCAAGGCCATACTGCAGAAGGAACGTAGGTTGAGAGAGATGTTTGTTGCCATGTTTGGGAAGCACAACCTGCCATAGGAATGGAAACTTAGGGGCCGGGAACAACAAACGAGTTTCTCTTTGAAGTTCTTCTGCTGTTTTTATCACCGAAAAAAAAATCCTTATAAAGTCAGGTGCGAGGGAGGAGAAATCAATAATCCTGGTCTGTCTATTCCATTATTGAAAAACTTCAAAGCAAATGAAATATGTTTTAATGCTTTAATGCTTTTAAATGGGAATTAAAGTTTGTGTGTCAAAAGACTGCATAAAAATAGCTCAGATAAACATGACAAAATACAATGCGCAAATTTAAAAAAATTTTTTTTTCAACGTTTATTTATTTTTTGGGGGACAGAGAGAGACAGAGCATGAGCGGAGGAGGGGCAGAGAGAGAGGGAGACACAGAATCGGAAACAGGCTCCAGGCTCCGAGCCATCAGCCCAGAGCCCGAGGCGGGGCCCGAACTCACGGACCGCGAGATCGTGACCTGGCTGAAGTCGGACGCTCAACCGACTGCGCCACCCAGGCACCCCTACGAATTTTAAAAGTTATAAGAAACATTCTTCTATGACTGTAATCATGCTCCGTATAAAACTTTTCTAGCCTTTGGCTATTTAACTTTTCTGAGTGATAAATTGATACTATCCAGTATTTGATCCTTGACAGCATTTATTACTACGATAATCTTAATCTTAAAAATTGGGTATTTTTAAACAACAAACATTTGAAAATCTCATTTAAAACAATATTTTATGGTGCATAGAATTTGTCCTATCAAAATTTCTTATTTCTATGATTTAGTATGCAGACAATTTAAAAACAGACTGATGTGCTAGGAAAACCAGAGGGTAATGGAAAAACCAAGATTTTAATTACATAATTAAGTTAACATTGTAAAGTGCCTTTAAATAACAAAGTAAAAAGTACACATTTTACTATATGACCCTTAAATTTATTTAATTAAAAAAAAAAAAAAAAACCTTTCAGGATGAGAAGAAACTGCCTGGATGGCTCAGTTGGTTGAGTGTCCAGCTCTTGATTTCAGCTCAGGTCATGACCCTATGAGCTCCCTCTCTCTCTTTCTCTCTCTGTCCCCACCCCACCGTGCCCCCACCATGCTCCTCTCCCAAGCTCACGCTTGTGTGCTCTCTCTCTCTCAAAAAGAAAAAAAGAAAAGAAACTTCTCAAGATATGATTGTTACAAGAATGGTCATAAAGGGATTGAAATCATTTTTATAAATCCATGAGCCTTTCAGTTTTCTTCTAATTCCTGCTTACATTTTTCCCTTTATTTTTAAAATGAGTTTTAAGGTCATCTTTTGTTCAGTGTTTCTTTATGGAAACACCTGTGTTTGGTAAAGCATAGTTGTATAAGTTGTGCTGTATATTTCTTCTGTCCATGAGATCCTTGTTTCCCATTCCTTTTCTCTCCATTTCAGTTGGAAAACAAGCTGCTCCCTTTAAAACTTTAGTGAAGGCACAAAACACTTTTTGGGTTTTTTTTGAAAAGCACTTGTTAGCATTTAATGAACCTTCCTCCACATGGCTTCAAGCTACCAGGACGCAGGGTCCTCTTCCCAATCCCCGCGCCCGTCCCCCCCCCCGGGCCCCCCCCCGCCCCTCCGCCCCTCCACTGGCCTGGCCCTGAATCTTCTTCATAATGACAGGCTGTTCTGGGAACTTTCCCTTTCCCAAAACGTTGTAGTAGCCCAACCTCATCACATCAATGACAGGAACGGCTCTAGTCTTGTTTTTGGTGGCATTTACCAGTGTCCCCTCACTGATCAAGGTCCGAAGTTCATCAAGGTTGAAAGTTGGGCTGAGGCTCTGATTCCTCTTTAAGTGGTAATCCCTCATAGCAGCTTTTCCAAAGTCACTTGGGTGATATTTGTGGAAGTTGATCCTGTGGTGGTGCCACCGCATTATCCTGGCTTCCTGGGTGCTTTTGGTGCTTGCCCATGTGGCCCTGGCCGTGCCTGACGTGGTCCTGAAGTTTCTGGGTCGTCCTCAGTCAGGATGGCGTGTCAGCAGCCCAGACAAAAGAGGCACAAAGCACTGTTAAGTGACTGAGAGAGAGAAATCCATCCCAAATATTGCCAGCAAACTGTGTGGCTTCACTAAGCCTTATTTTCCTCTGGATCCTGGGGCACTTTGAGGAACAGGGACCTCTACCTGCTGTGTGAATTTTGAGGACCACCGAATCCATGAAGTTCCTGGACAAATGTCAAGATACTAATGTATATATTTGCTGCTGTAGTGATTCTTTTTCCATCAAGTGGATGCTCTTTATTGTCATTTGCTTGTCATCTCTCCCTTTTCATGTCCTCAGCCCAGCAAATGCCTCCATGTCCACAGATGCTCTCATTCCAGCTTTCTTCCCTCTCATGGTGACTTGCCTTTGTATCTGGGTCAGAGAGCGGGAGACTTCTTCCTGTTTGTGTAATCCATAATTGGCATAGTGCTGGCAGGTAGCAGGGGCTTATTCAAAGTCTTTAAATCTTTCACGTGTTCAATTTGGACATTAAATGTTGCACTTAATAACACCGAGCTCCCGTCAACTTTTCCCAAACTCATCTTTTTATAAGATAGAGAAAACAGTAATTACCTATACCCAAGAGTGGATGAGATGACTGGGGACACATTGAGGGAGCATCGAGCAGTCTCTTCTTGTTCCCCCAATTGCTCAGCCATCCACACCACCACCTTTGGAAAAACTATCTGTGAAGGTGTTAATGGGTCTGAAGGTCATTGTGGTACCTGGGAGCAGTGTTTGAATGTCTACGTGGAAGAACTGGGAAGCTGGAGGTTTACTGAGACTAGGGGCTGGAGCATCGGATCATGAAAGGTGCTCATGCTGGACCCACGGTGCAGAACATGCTACCATAACAAAGTAGAAACTCACTTACTGCAAGTAGAGCACACGAGGAAAGAAAAATACTTGCCAGGGTCACTCCAAGCTGAGATCCCCTACTACTGACTGCAGGCTCTTTAAATTCATCCACCCGGAGGCAGAGACGGTCACTCGGCGGGAGGTGGAGGCTTGGTGGAAGTTGTGGGAAGATGAATTCCAAACCTTCTATTTTCCCCTGTGGCTTTTCTCCTTCAAATCTTTCATCAAGGTGAACTATGGCCATGTCCTTGGCACCAGGCAAGATGCTAAAACTTACAGGCCTATCCTCTGTTTAATAAACAATTATTGAATACCCACCTCATTCCAGGCAATGTGCTAGGGATTAAAGGCTTTATTTTCAGGGTTCCCCTTCATTAGTTATGTTCATTGAAGGCAGCCTACTTGTCCCCTCCTTGGTAGTTAGCTGGGTTAGATGGGGCTAATGAGGAGAAGCCTTAGGTTAACCGTCTAGAAGTCAGTTAGATTTCTACTGTTTTGTTAACAAAGAATTGTGCTTCTAATCGCAGCCAGTCATCTCAAAAGTGTGCTATGAGTCAGATGGGCTTCCCCATGTGGAGAGTATGGATGAGTCACCCCTGCCGTCACCAACGTTAGAAAAACCGAAAATTTTACTCTGGCAGTGGGGGAGCAACGGCAGCATCTTTGCAAGTGAAGGGCAGGATGTCACATTGTACCAGACACTTGTAGTCTTCCTGGCGCAGTCTCTTACATATGTGTACATCTACATATATGTGTATACATATGTGTATGTATACATTTGTGAGCAGATAGGTACACACATATAGATGTGCACATCTACCCATGGATAAGTATGTGAAAAGATATTCAATTTGCCTTGAAGTCTTTCCATAATAGGATAGATAGGCCAGGATTATCGATAGACAGGCATCTTACTTTATAAGGTTTTTTTTCTGTAATGAAAACAGAGCAGAAGAGGCAAAGAGAAGCCCCCTGGTTATTCATTGCCCCTAAGTTTTCATGTGATAGCAGGTTGTAGTTCCAAAGAAGGCCACAAAAATATCTCTTAGACTAAATTCGCTCTGCAGTATGAGAGTACGTGTGCCATTATCATATCAAAAAGAGGTGTGTCTGCTTTGCATCTCCAAAAGTGGTATGTGAATTATGTGTGTGTGTGTATTTGTAGGGTACTTGGCCTATCTAACTAGCTTGTATGGTATGCTGATAGAGCGTTTACCTGTTTCATAAGTCATTTAATATATTATATATAATCACAATGAATATTATGAAAACATTAAATAATAATAGTAAATTATAGCAATAATATTCTTTTATACTTTTAAGAATGCTATGTTTTCCCCACAGTCTTATCAAGAATCCAAATTTGTGCACACATATAGTTTGATATAAACTAAGAGACGCCCAGTTTAAACCTTGAAGCTCTTATGTATGCTTTTTATGAATGCTTTCTTTTGAACTTTTATGACTTTTATATCTTTGCATAAGATGGCTTCTGCTTGGGGGCACCTAGGCGGCTCAGTTGGTTGAGCATCTGACTGTTGATTTTGGCTCAGGGCATGATCTCGAGGTTAGTGAGTTTGAGCCCCGCATCGGGCTCTGTGCTGACAGTGGGGAGCCTGCTTGGGATTCTCTTCCTCCCTCGTCTCTGCCCATCTCTTCTTTGTGCTTGCTCTCTCTCAAAATAAATAAACTTAAAAAAGAGAGAGAGATGGCTTCTAGCTGTGGCATATTTACCACTTATAGGTTCACATGTTAGCCAGCTACAAATTGTAGAACTAAGTGAGAACATAAGGCCTCTAATGAATTTATTATTTGAAATTATTTTATTTTATTAAACGTACTCAAAGTCCTCATTCAAGAGTTATCTTGTTCCTTAACGAGAACTCTACATTAGCAACTTTGAGTTATATTATTATTACTGTTCTAAATTCCCAGTGCAACATACTTACATCTAGTTTGTACAAGGACCTATGCTGGGGTGGTGGCAGGTCAGAGGGGCCTAGTTTCTACCCTTAGGAGCTTTTCACAGAAATGGAGAGACAAACATATACATAATGGGCTAGAGATCAGAGCAGATTGTGGAACTTCGTCTAAGAATTCTGAGCAAAGTGATAGGTGGATGCAGTGGAGACAATTATGTATTCTGGCTTTGGGCTTGGGTAAAACCTTCACAGGGAAGCTGGCAGCTTGGCGGATCCTTAAAGCACTGAGGTGGATGGACTGAGAAGGGGGAGAAAGGCACTGGGCCAAGTTGAGAAAACACACATTCTCTTGGACTGACATCATTCTGATGTGTCAGGGGGCAGGAGGTAAAACCATGTCGAGTGGACATTGCAGGTGCACTGTGGGGTCAGATGTGCACAGTCTGTGATGTCTGCAAGGTACTCGCTTGGAATGCCAGAAGAGGTTGGGGTAGTAAATCTGATTTCGCTTGAGCACATCTTGCAAGATAGCATAAATCTCAGCCAAATGTAATTATTCTCCCTGTCTTGATTGTTAATATTTTCCTTCCAAATTCCAAAACAGAAAGATCTAAAGGTGATTATAATGATAAAAACATTTATTAAAATGTTTTCAAGATTTGGAGGTTAATCCTTTTCTGCTTGATTAATCTCATTTTTTCTCAAAATAAAGTCACTTCTGTTACTGAACGCTACAGCAATGGGGACTTTGATGGTGACTTTGGTTCTGCCTTTTGAATCTTCTTTTCACTTTATCATAAAGCAAATTCTAAAATGTGCATTGACTTCATGCTCTCACATTCTGCAATCTTGTTATAAATGTTTCTCTCTGAATTAATTCTGATATAATTGTTCACTGCATAATGCTGAATTTTCATAATATATGAGCTGCAATATCAAAGCACAAAAATGATACTAGTTTAAAAAAGGAAACTAGTTTCAATTCTGAAAATTTTCTTGTGGCTTTGTGTATCACTTAAGCAGTGGTTCTCAGACTTTTGGGTCTCAAAAAACTGTTTATGCTCTTAAAAATTGTTGAAGAGTTCAAAGAATTATTTTATGAAGTTATATTTGTCAATATTTACTGATTTAGAAATTATGTTAGAAAAAGTTGTAACATATTTATTCGTTTTATTTTTTTTAATTTATTTTAAAGTTTATTTATTTAGGGGTGCCTGGGTGGCTCAGTGAGTTAGGCATCTGACTTCGGCTGGGATCATGAAGTCACTGTTCGTGAGTTTGAGCCCTTCATCAGTGTCTCTGCTGTCTGCACAGAGCCTGCTTTAGATCCTGTCTCCCTCTCTTTCTGCCCCTCCCCCCTTGCTGTCTCTCCCTCTCTCTCTCTCACACAAATAAATAAGCATTAAAAATTTTAAAAAGAATAACGTTTATTTATTTATTTTGAGAGAGAGAGAGTGAGAGAGAGAGTGTGTGCTTGCAGAAGCAGGGGAGGGGCAGAGAGAGGGAGAGAGAGGATCACAAGCAGGCCTCACACTGTCAGCATGGAGCCTGACTTGGGCCTCAAATTCACTAACTGTGATATCATGGCCTGAGCCCAAATCAAGAGTTGGTTGCTTAACCAGCTGAGTCACCCAGGCGTTCATTTACTCATTTTAAAACAACCACAATTAACCTATCACATGTTAACACAACTGTATATTTATTAAAAAAAAATTGCAACTTCGGGGGGCACCTGGGTGGCTCAGTCGGTTAAGCCTTCAACTTCAGCTCAGGATCTGATCTCACAGTTCATGGGTTTGAGCCCTGTGTTGGGTCTGTGCTGACAGCTCTGAGGTTGGAGACTGCTTCAGATTCTGTGTCTCTTTCTCTGCCCCACCCCTGCTTATGCTCTGCCTTTCTCGGTCTATCAAAAATGAATAAACGTTAATTTTTTTTAAATGATCACTTTCAAAACAAAAAGTATCAGTGAGAAAAGTGGCATTTAAAATTTTTTTTCATAATTTTTTAAAAGACTGGTCTAATAGTTGGATTTTCATGTATATCTTTAATCAATCTGTTGCAATGTACATGTCATGTAGCTTCTACAAAATATCTCTGAACACTCCTGGGAGGCTGAGAGTGAAAACACTCAGTAGCATCTCAGTATTGCTATGAAAATCATTTTGATCTCACAAATCCACTGAAAAGTGTTTAGAGTCCCCACATCACACTTTGAGAACCACCAATCTAGAACAATATTTAGTTAGTTCTAATTACGTATGGAGACAAATAAAACCCATAATTACTACGTATAAGTATATACATCAGGTAGAAATAATAACACACCTTTGTTTTAGCCTTACCTATGTTTATGCAGTTTGTTTTTCTATATTTTAAACTGTTCTGCTGTCTGACAATTTTTTCTTAAAAGATGTATAGGTTGATATAAACTTTTGGCAAAAATATGGTCTTATGTCAGTCTACATGAAAAATAACCACAGGGGCGCCTGGGTGGCGCAGTCGGTTAAGCGTCCGACTTCAGCCAGGTCACGATCTCGCGGTCCGTGAGTTTGAGCCCCGCGTCAGGCTCTGGGCTGATGGCTCAGAGCCTGGAGCCTGTTTCCGATGCTGTGTCTCCCTCTCTCTCTGCCCCTCCCCCGTTCATGCTCTGTTTCTGTCCCAAAAATAAATAAAAAACGTTGAAAAAAAATTAAAAAAAAAAGAAAAATAACCACAAATTTTGACTTATGCAATTTTAAACTTTATTTTAGAATGCCTTTTTTTAAAAAGTAAACTTTTTGTTTTGAAGAATTATATATTTACAAGAAGTTGTAAAAATATGTACAGAGAAGTCCTGGGTATACTTTAGCCAGTTTCTCCCAAAGATAATACTGTGCCTAACTCTAGTACAATGTGCAAACCAGGAAATAGATGTTGGTGCAACCCACAGAGCTTATTTAGATTTCACTGGTAGTGTGTGTGTGTGTGTGTGTGTGTGTGTGTGGTTCCATGTAATTTAATCCCATTATATATTAGTGTGACAACTATCACAATAAAGCTTCAGAACTGTTTCATCACCACACAGCTCACTGTGCTACCTCTTTATAGCCATACTTCTCCTCCATCAACTCCCTTCCCAATACTAACTCCTTAAAACAGCTAATTTATTCTGCATTTCTCTAATTTTACTATTTCAAGAGTGTTACATAAACAGAATCATGCAGTATGCAACCTTCACTCAACACAATATCTGAGATCCATCCACGTTACATGTGTATCTATATCAATAATGTGTCCTTTTTAGTTGCTACATAGCCTTTCTTGGTGTGGATGTATCACCATTTATCTGTTGAAGGCATTTGGATTGTTTCCAGTTTTTGGCTATTATAAATAAAGCTGCTCTGAACCTTCATATACAGGTTTTATATGAACACAATTTTCCTTTCTTTGAGGTAAATGTCTAAGTACAAATACTGGATTATATGGTAAGTTTTATAAGAAATTTATAAATGATTTTCCATTTTGTATTCCCATGAGTAATGTTTGAATTATCCTGTGTCTCTGCATCCACGCCAGCATTTGGTATTATCGTTGTCTTTTATTTTAGCTATTCTGGTAGGTATATAATATTTCACTGTAGTTTTATTTCTCACTGTAGTTTAATATTTCACTGTAATTTGCTTGTTACTGATGGCTGATGATATTGAATACTTTCCATGTCCTTATTTGCCATCCATATATCCTTTCTGCTGCAACACCCATTTTCTAATTGGATTTTTTTCTGTTGACTTTTCAGAGTTTGTTATATATTCTAGATACTAGCCCTTTGTTGATATGTGGCTTGTGAATATTTTTTTCAAGCCTGTATCTTGTGTTTCTATCTTCTTTTTTTTTAAGTTTATTTATTTATTTATTTTGAGAGAGGGAGAGAATGAGCAAGGGGGATAGGGGTAGAGAGAGAGAAAGAGAGAGAATCCCAAGAAGGCTCCTCACTGCCCAATGTGGGGCTCAGTCCCAAGAACCTCGAGATCATGACCTGAGCTGAAATCAAGAGTGCATAATGATGCATAACTGACTGAACCACTCAGGTGCCCCTGTATTTTTATCTTCTTAACAAAGGATTAACCTATAATTTGGATGAGGTCCAATTTATCAATTTTTCTTTTATGGGTCATGTTTTCATTGTTAACTCTTAAAACTCTTAACCTAGCCCTTGGTCCCCCCAATTTTTTTTCTATTTTTTTTCCAAAAAATGTTTATAGTTTCACATTTTACATTTGTCTTTGACTCATTTTCAGTAGTTTTCATACAGGGTATGAAGTTTACATTATTCTTTTTTCTTTCTTTCTTTTTTTTTTTTTTTTTGTCTATGGATGTCCAATTGTACAGGCAGCCATTGTTGAAAAGGTTGAATTTCTTTGTTAAATTGCTTTGGCATCTTTGTCAAAAGGCAGCTGGCCATATTTGTGTAGGTCTATTTCTGGGTTCACTATTTTGTTCTATTGGTCTATGTATCTATCTTTCTGCCAATATCACACAGTTTCGATTAGCTATATACTAAGTCTTAACATTGGGAACAGTGATTCCTCCCACTTGCTTTCTAAAATCGTTTTAGCTATTGTAGATCTTTTGCCTTTCAATAATAATAATAATCTTGTCTATGTCTATGAAAGCTGTACTGGGATTTTGATAGACATTTCATTTAACAAAAAGATCAGTTTGGAAATAATTGACATCTTTATCATGTTGAGTCTTCCAATTCATTAACATGATATGTCTCTCCATTTATTTAGGTCTTTGATTTCTTTCATCAGTATTTTGTAACTTTCAGCATACAAGTCCTGTATATATTTTTGTAGATTCATAGTTAGGTAATTTTCTTTTCTTTGGAGCAATTGCAAATGGTATTGTGTTTTAAATTTGTTTCTACATTATTGTTTTTAGTATGAAGAAAAGCAATTCATTTTGTGTATTGATCTTATGTCATGCAATCTTGTTGAACTCATTGCTTAGTTCCAGGAACTTTTCTGTAAGTTCCTTTTTTTTTTAAACATAGATGATCATGTCATCTACATATAAGGATGTATTTCTTCCCTTTCAATTTGTGTGCCTTTAATTTCTTTTTCTTGCCATATTGCACTGGCTAGAACTTTCAGTACTGTATTGAATAACAGAGGTGAAAGTGGACATCCTTGCCACATTGCTGATCTTGGGGGGGAAACATTCAGTTTTCACCATTAAGTATGATATTACATCCAAGTTTTTTATAAATGCTCTTTATCAAGTTGAGAAAAACATTTGTTTGCTGATACTTTTTATTATGAAAGCGTATTGGATACTGTCAAATGCTTTTCTGCGTCAACTGATAAATCATATGACTTTTTTCTTCTTTATCCCATTGATATGGTAGATTATATTAAATGATTTTCAAATACTGAACCAGCCTTGCATATGTGAATTATTCCATGTTGGTCATGTATAAATCTTTTTATACATTGCTGGGTTCAATTTGCTATTATTTTGTTTAGGATTTGGCATTTAATTTCATGATGTATACTAGTCTTTCTTTCTTTCTTTCTTTCTTTCTTTCTTTCTTTCTTTCTTTCTTTCT
>NW_024412394.1:46798085-46821879 GCF_014898765.1 Herpailurus yagouaroundi | reverse complement strand
TCTTTCTTTCTTTCTTTCTTTCTTTCTTTCTTTCTTTCTTTCTTTCTGAATTTGTCTGATTTTTGTGTCAGGGTAATCCTGGTCTCACAAAATGAGTTGGAACTATCCCTTCCTCCTCTAGTTTCTAAAATAGATTGTGTAAAGTTGGTTTTAATTCTCCTTTAAATATTCTGAATTGTCTTTTTATTGGTAATTGATGCTCTGTTCATCTTATCTCTCATGGTTTGAACATAGGCAATCCATAACACTCTCACTTAAAAAATAGGAATAAAAGCTTGCCCATTTTATCTTACATGAAAATTTTCTAGGACATGTGGGGACACAGTCCAATTCCTTGTCTTCCCATTCTCAGGTGCAGTGCTGTCAATGCTGGATATGGTCAGTCACTCAGATGACTTTGGCTAGCCTGATCTTAAGCACTAAAAATGCTCAGGTAAAGCTGTATCTACAGGTATAAATAAGTCAAGAAGTGCAGTTAGGAAAACTTTGATAAATATTCTCTGCTGTCTACTCTTGCCACATTGCTAGGCTAGCATTTTCTGTTGCACACTGATAATGAAACTTAGAGCTCATTTACCACCAGTGAATAAAAAGAAGGGCAGACATTGTCCTTTCCTTCTATTCTTCCACCTGACAATATAGGAATGGGAAGGATGAACTCATCTGCTTGTACAATTTATACATTGTATATAAGCTTATTTATTTTATATGAGCTTATCTATCTATCTATCATCTATTATTTCTGTCTGTATTCTTAGATATTATCTAGTTTAAGTTTCATGTCTTACAAATAATGACACTGAGGCTTGACAGAATGATATATTTAAAAAGAGAATTTTTTTTATTAGCATCAAGTCCAATTCTATTTGTTTATATGAGAAATGGAAAGATTAGATGCCTTAGTTTCTTCCTTAGGAAATTTTTTTTCTTCTTTACCTGGCTCCAGAGTGTCTTGGGAACTGTAAGAAGAGGGGTCAAGACACCGATGACTATTATTAGTAGTAATGCTGAAACTACTAGTTGTTGTAATGACTGGTAAGCCAATTTTAGAGTAACTTTTTTCTTCCTCTTCTGTTTTGCAGGAGAGCCATGGATTACTACAGAAAATATGCAGCTGTCATTCTGGCCATACTCTCTGTGTTTCTGCATATTCTCCATTCTTTTCCTGATGGAGAGTTTACAATGCAGGGTATGTGACCAAACAGATTTTCAGCAATAGAGAAAACACACATTTCTAGATATATGTCAATAACTCCATTAATTACATTTCTACTTCCTTTTTAAATGTGATAAATCTTTGCTGCTGGATACATACCTAGGCACTTTTAGATTGTAAACGTGAAGTTAAATTAGTTTCAGAAAATCTATAGTGAAGTTTATCTAACATGTCCATTTAAATAGCAGCATATACATTGTCTTCTGAAACAGATTCCATATTATTTTTTATCTGAGTTTTACAAGCAGAAAATGCTCCTTATTCAGTTAGCTCAGTGTTTTTTTTTTTTTACAGTTCTCTCAGATTTGAGAAGATGTCAACATTACTTTTGTTGATGAATTTTCACATCAGTTAACAAGTGAGAAAAACAAAACCATTTTGTGCAGTACATTTATTTTGCTGTATTGTTTGAAAAATCTCATATAGAAGCTGATATAAGTCCATCTGCTAAGAAACTGTGACCTACTCTTGCTTATGGTTTTTCTTAGACAAGTGGTAATATTTTAATCTCAGTTCTCAAGTGTGGGTACTCCATCCAATATCAGCTCTCTACACTCAACAAGCTTTCTTAATTCTGACATATTTTTCTCTGTCAATATTTGGAGTTTCCATGGGGAAAAACAATAGCAGATTCTAAAGGGGAAAATATTTCGCCTCTGGGCAAAACTCTCCTTTCAGATGAACATGGTGTTTTCATCTGTCATATTTTGTGCTCCCTATAGACATGCCATTAGCATTGGGATAGAGAATCCATGGTTGAAGAAAGAGGAACCACTACTCTTTTTTAAATATTTATACGAGAAACTACTACTCTTGAGATCTCCTACACATATCTGCAAAAATTGTTTCCCATGAAAATAACTATAATCAATACAAATAGATTATATGCATGAAGATTAACAGTGTTTATTATTTTCCTTTTATTTACAATAGAAAAAGAATATTTACTGTCTCATAATAAGGAAAAATTCAGTTTATTTTTTTTTAATTTTATTAAAAAAATTTTTTTAAGTAAACTCTATGCCCAGTGTGGAGCTTGGACTTATGATCCCGAGATCAAGAGTCACATGCAGCCAGGTGTTCCTCAGTTTCTTTTTGAATCATCCTTGGATTATTCTACTCTTTGCTTTTTTTTGGTGATAGGGTGCCCAGAATGCAAGCTAAAGGAAAACAAATACTTCTCCAAGTTGGGTGCCCCAATTTATCAATGCATGGGCTGCTGCTTCTCTAGAGCATACCCCACTCCAGCAAGGTCCAAGAAGACAATGTTGGTCCCAAAGAACATCACCTCAGAAGCCACATGCTGTGTGGCCAAAGCCTTTACCAAGGTGAGAATTAAAGGGCCCCAGCAGCTTTCTAACAGTCCAGCCAGAGAAATGTCCTCAGAACACATCCATGGGGTTTAATGTCAGAGGTGTCTAATGACCCATCTTTGCTGGGCATTTGTACAAGGACTTCTCCCCTTTAATCAAAAGAATAACCTTGTGGGGACAGGCTGGATTTATTCAGAATGAAAGGAATAGCTGTGGAGGTGGTAATGGGTAGGCTGGAAGAGAGTATAGCATACATAGTGCAAACCCAATGTTTTAGAGTGAAATATTAGCTGAAATGGAGAATGTACAAATGTAGCAAGCATCTATTTAGTACAGATGACTACAGACAATTGTATTTAACATTTTTCAATTTTGTCCATCCATCCATCCACTTTTTCCCCCCTTTCTCTTTAGGCCACGGTAATGGGAAATGCCAAAGTGGAGAATCACACAGAGTGCCACTGCAGTACTTGTTATTATCACAAATCTTAAATATTTTGCAAAGTGTGTGTGGATGACGGCTGATTTCCTGGAGTGAAAAATTAATTTTTTCAGCGTTTATGGCCTTGTGAGATAAAGCCCTCTTTTCCTCACTAAACGACTTTGGCATGCTTCAAGGATGCGCTGCGGCTTTGTTGCCTGTCTCTTTATCCTACAGTATAATCAGAAGTGTAGTTCCTCTCATTTGGAGTGTAATACAGCATTTAGTGTGACCATAAAAAGCTGGTTCCTCTGGAAATAAAGCCTTTCAAATCATCATTCTATGTCTGGATTCTAATTTTTTTCTCAAGAGTTTATTTTATTTTATTTTTTTTTAATTTTTTTTTCAACGTTTATTTATTTTTGGGACAGAGAGAGACAGAGCATGAACGGGGGAGGGGCAGAGAGAGAGGGAGACACAGAATTGGAAACAGGCTCCAGGCTCTGAGCCATCAGCCCAGAGCCTGACGCGGGGCTCGAACTCACGGACCGTGAGATCTTGACCTGGCTGAAGTCGGACGCTTAACCGACTGCGCCACCCAGGCGCCCCTCAAGAGTTTATTTTTAAGAGAGAGAGAGAGGCAGAGAGAGAGAGAGAGAGAGAGCGAAGGAGGAGCAGAGACAGAGGAGAGAAACAGAATCCAAAGCAGCCTCCAGGCTCTGAGCTGTCAGCACAGAGCCCAACGTGGGACTCAAACTCATAAAGCAGCAGGCTCCAGGCTCTGAGTTGTCAGCATAGAGCCTAATGCGGGACTTGAACTCATGAACCATGAGATCATGACCTGAGCTAAAGTCTGACACTTAACTGACTGAGCCACCCAGGCATCCCTTAAGAGTTTAAAGTCAGTTACTTCTGATAGGACTAATTGAAGGGAGTGGGTCAATGGGTGAGTGGGGGTCCCATGCACTCAGTGAACTTACCCTGGAAGACCTTGCCCCTACCAAGGCTTCTAGAACAAGCTGTACATCCTTCAGCCAGTGGTCTGGTTATTATTTTTTCTGAAGTTTATTTATTTTGAGAGAGAGGGAGAGAGAGAATCCCAAGAGGGGTTGAATCCATGAACGTGAGACCATGACCTGAGTCTAGATCAGGAGGCAGTTTGCTTAACCTAATGAGCCACCCCGGCACCCTAGCCAGTGGTCTAGTTATAAAGCAATTTGTTTGAGTGAGGAAAGAAAACAAGAACTTCTACTGCTATACGTTATTATATTCCCCTCTGATGAGTTTTTGTAAAAGTACATATACGTGAGTATGACAATAAATGTATAAAATTTATAAATAAATAATTATGCATATATTGAGGATATGTGGTCAGGTACTTTTTACTGGTAGAAGTGTGCAAAATAAAAAAAAAAATTAGAGAACACTGCTCTAAGTTTTGAGCAAGACAAAAAAAAATCCTTCCCACCCTGAAATTTCTATCCACTTGGCTTATATCTAGCCAGATAGAAGTGCATTTTTTTAGTCTCTGGCAACTAGGTTATAATCGAATAGTGGCTAAGGAAAGGGCATTGTTGTCCTCAACTAAAATTGGGTGTTGCTCTGATATTGCAGAGGCATTGGCTCTTATACTCCACATTCAAGCTTAGGTGGGAATGAATAAATGATGAGCGAAATACTCACTGAACACTCACTGCGGGCCAGGTGGGGTGCCAAGCTTTTTACTTTAGTAGAATTTTGTGTAGTTCTATCCAAATGCATAAGAGCAGTGCCACATTTATTGAGAATTTATATTTTAAAAACAGATACTCCTTACTCTGAGGATTATAATTTTATACATTAAATTATGTTAGCTATGGAAGAGATCAAAGCCACTCAAAAAAAATCTACTTCTAAAGGAGGCTGAAATTTAAAAAAAAATCACACTGGTCACAGATAAGGTTTTCAAAAAATTTTTCAGTTATCACCAATTTGTCAAGATTCCATTTCTAAGTGAAAAGCTAGTTCCTAACAGGTTGGTAAATGCACCAGATGTCAGGATGAAAAACGAGAATGAGTGCATATACTTTTAAAGAAAAACAGATGAAGACATTACTTCATTTTTTCATTCATTTGTTACACTTTTTTTTTTTAGTGTCTAGTACGTGCTGGCACATTGCTACATCATGGGGATTCAGAGATAACAGGATTCTTTGAAAGATAAGATTGAGAAAATATAATGCAGCTTGATTGAGAGAACAGTGGTGCTGATCATTAGTTCATCAAGACATTTAATAGATATTCATTGAGAATCTACTATGTGTCAGGTCTTGAGAGCTCAAGGGAGGAGCTTTCAGCAGGAGAGGAAAGCCTTGATCAGAGTGTCCTTGTCCATCTGGGATCATCTAATTGACAGAGGGGAAGGAGACATCCTCAAGGTCATTCAGATAAGTCAGATCAACCCTGGAGAGCACTAGGATGAAATGTCTTGGCCATACTGATGTCTTATCTGAGCATGTGCCAGGTATGGTGCTGGTCTTGGGAAGGTCAAGATGAATAAGACACAGACCTTGCTCTGAAGCAATCCATAGTCCAGTGGGGAAGAGAGGCATAAATGAAGAATTATAATCTAATGAGATACATGCTATGGGAGAGGTGTGGACTTTGGTAGCACAGAAAGAGAGATGGTTAATTCAGCCTGGTAGGGTTTGTCATGGAGAGCTTCCCAGGGCAGGTGATACTTGAGTTGGGTCTAGAAGCTAAGTAGCAAGATGGGAGAGGGGCTCAGCTTAGTTTGAGGAAAAGAGCATAAGAAAACATCCTGAGATGGTAACCAGTATGATGATCACAGAATTGCAAGAAGTTCAGTGTGACTGTATTGCTAGGAGATGGATGGAGGGCTGGAGCTGCAGAGACAAATAGATACTTGTCAAGAAGTTCCTTGTATAATATGCAGAGAAACGTGCATTCCAGTGGGGATCCTAGCTTCTCAAACTGGAGGGCCTGAAGTTTCCTGAAGCCACACAATAAACATGCATCTTTCTTCTTCTTCTTCTTCTTCTTCTTCTTCTTCTTCTTCTTCTTCTTCTTCTCCTATGTTTATGTACTTTGAGAGAAAGAACACATGTGGGAGCAGGGAAGGGACAGAGAGAGGGAGAGAGAGAGAGAGAGAGAGAGAGAGAGAATCCCAAGCATGCTCCACGCTGTAAGCACAGAACCCAATGAGGGGCTCTATCTCACGAACTGGGAGACCATGATCTGAGCTGAAATCAAGAGTTTGATGCCTAACTGACTGAACCACCCAGAAGCCCCAAACATGCACTTTTCTACAGGATCAATTTTGCTTGAAGATTTGGGAAGATGTTATTTTAATTTTAAAACAAAAACTGATACACTTTAAATAGAATGCAAAACTGCAAAAATGGGATTAAAAAAGCAAGGTGGAGCATCCCAGATCTTGCCTCTCTGAAGACTGTTGGAAGCTCCTGCACTTTTCTTGCTTTAGGAATACTTAAGTGGAGAAGCTACTATTAAAGAAATAATTTGGTCAGCTTTACACTTTAGAAAAATCATTCTGGCAGCAAGTAAAGGGTGATTTGAAAAAGAGAGACTGGGCACAGGATCACAAGTTGGGGTCCTTTCAGTTGTCTTGGCAAGAGATGTCTTGGTCTACTGGCAGTGAGGGTGAGGATAAGAGAAAGGGACAGATTTGGGAGGAATTGGGAGGAAATGAAGAAGTAATTGTGGGTGTGGCTCCTGTTTTTTGTTTGTTTGTTTTGTTGTGTTTTGTTTTTTGGTGGCTGGTGGATGATCATGTCAATAACTGGGAAATGGAAACAGTTTGCATGGAAGCAGAGTGGGAAGATGACGTTCACTCTGGAGCCTTCTCAGTTGAAGTGTCTAAGGAGTACCAGGTGAACATGTTTGATAAGCATCATGTACAGTGATATTAGGCTAAGGAAAGAATTCCAGCCTGGAGGTACAGGCTTGAGGGTTATCAGTTGTCGGTGGTGCCAAAAGCACAGGGGGTGCCTAGGATCGTTCAGGAGGGTGTGAGAGGTGTGGGGAAGAGATGTTGAACCACCGAGGATAGACATGGGCCAGCCTGGCTGAGAAAATGATCGTTGTCTTGTGGGACAGTCAATTTGAAAGCCCTGATATGAGCGCTGTAGAGAAAAGATTATACCCTCAAGTATATAAGTAGCAAGGAGAAAGAGAGACAAGTGCAGAGGCTGGACATCTAAACATTTTTTTAAAATATTTTATTTATTTTTGAGAAAGAGAGAGAGACAGGGTGAGCAGGTGATTGGCAGAGAGAGAGAGAGATACAGAATCTGAAGCAGGCTCCATTCTCTGAGCTGTCAGCACAGAGCCCAATATGGGGCCTGAACCTGCGAAACGTGATATCATGAGCTGAGCCAAAGTCGGATGCTCAACCAACTGGGTCACCCAGGCGCCCTAAGGCTGGGCATTTTTTTAAAGTCTATCTGAAAAATTCCTGAAAGAAAGAGGTAGAATGAGGTGTTTGAGGTGTTATTCTATCAAAAAATTCTCAATCATTTATCTCAGCCAGAATGCTGCCTGAAATTCTCCCATTTGAGATTCTCTCTTTTGGACTAAAACACAGTATCCCAGGCACCTTCCTTTTAAATGATAATGCCTCTAAAAAACCAAACACACACACACCCCCCAAACAAAAAACAAACCCGAAAAGCAAGCAAGCAAACAAACAAACAAAATGATAACGCATCGGACTGAGGTAACATCACAAGATAAGTCAAACGGACCACTAGGTCTGTCTGCATGGGTCTGGGACCCTGGTCACCAGGGAGAGAGGGGTGTCAGGCAGAGTGATAAAAAGATAAAGCAGCAAGACTTCTGTCACTTTTGTATCCAGAATTGACCATGAGCAGAAACCCCTAAGTGATTACAGTGATGTCACTGATGCTTAGGGCTCAAGGAAGAGGTCAAGGGAACAGGGATGGCTCCTGTGCATCAGTCTGTCCCCTGAGAGTGGGAGGAAAGGGCAGGCAAAGATGAAAGGAAAAGAGCCAGGGGGAAGAGAAGAGGAAAAAAAAGAATGAGGGGATAGAAAAAGATGGGGCAGGAAAAATGTGTAAGAAGGAAGGCGGAGAGGCAAGAAAAGGTGCTGGAGGAGTCTGCGGCCTCAGAGGTGGCTGTTCTGGACTAGGGCAGGAGGAGAAAGCCATGGCTCTGCATACCTCCGCCTCTTCCCCCACCACTGCCGGAATCTAAGTAATCACCCAAAGTCAAGACCTCTGGCCTATATGGAGCCTTTG
This sequence comes from Herpailurus yagouaroundi, assembly GCF_014898765.1. Lineage (NCBI taxonomy): Eukaryota > Metazoa > Chordata > Mammalia > Carnivora > Felidae > Herpailurus > Herpailurus yagouaroundi. The sequence continues at coordinate 46,813,650 of NW_024412394.1, read as the reverse complement.
TGCAAATGGACAAAGACACCCTCTCTGGGCAGGCAGAGCACCTTGAGTAAATGGCTTCATAACTAAAGGGCACAGAAAAGTGAGTATTAGTTCTTAATCCCTGGCTGGGCATCTTTCTGTAGTATACACACTGTGCAATCTTACATGGCAGCCCTGATCACAATCTTTATCCTAATATGACCATGGGAGATCATATCTTAAATTGCTGAGAATCTTAGTTGACATCTGAGATTCCAACTGTTGATTCCTAATTATCTACATACTGCTGGGAGGCTTCTGGAGAAAATATTGCCCCAAATAGTTTGGTTTCACTTTTACTAGCTATAGGGAAACTAGTAGAGTTGCTCATAATCTGGTCCAATAGGAAGGTAAAACCAAAGAATCCACGTGTAAATGACCATGGAGCTGATATGACGAAGGTGGTTAGGACCACAAACCTCAAGAGGTCCAGAGAGGTCCCCTTACTTGATAAAAAAGTTAATCGACATCAAACCACCTGACAATAGTACAGCACTTTTACTTTCTCAGAGATTTCTGTGTCTAATATCCGGTGAGTCTGACTCAGCCTCTTGTGGACTGCAGGTCAAGGCTGGTGGCACTGTCTCTATCTGACAGTTGGATAAATGGAGGCACAAGGAACTTTAGTTGTACAGGACTGAGAATGTATGGAACCAACGGGGTTCCCCATGTCCAGTTTTGTGCTGCTTCTTTCGAATTCCAATTTCTTCTCAAGGTATGAAGTTTTTGCTTTAACTACAAAGAACCTATTTCTCCCTGGGTACTGAATAGAACTCTCTTGCAGATTGCCCAAGGTGAAAAGCCATCGTATTAAAAGAAATGAAGGGGTGCCTGGGTGGCGCAGTCGGTTAAGCGTCTGACTTCAGCCAGGTCACGATCTCGCGGTCCGTGAGTTCGAGCCCCGCGTCGGGCTCTGGGCTGATGGCTCAGAGCCTGGAGCCTGCTTCCGATTCTGTGTCTCCCTCTCTCTCTGCCCCTCCCCCGTTCATGCTCTGTCTCTCTCTGTCCCAAAAATAAATAAACGTTGAAAAAAAAATTAAAAAAAAAATAAAAGAAATGAAGTCTGAACTATGAATCGTCCATTGATGTTTTGTCTGGAAGCTTGAACTTCAGTTTTACCTTTATTACACTTTTTGGTTCATTCAATATATCCTCCAGACACTTTCTTTTTGAACTGGATTAGGAGACACACAAAGAGATTTTCTCTTCTGAAACCCAAGTAGGATTTCCATATTCTCCTATTCAAAACTGTGTAGCATATGGAATTGTAAATATTAAATGCTGTTTTCATAAAGAACTGAAGCCAAATCTGAGTCTGCTTGAAGCAAAGAGAGAAGTTAATTATTGCATCAAACTTCAAAATGGGAGACATAAAAAGGAAATGATGGTTGGATGTTTTTTTAATGAATTTCCCTTCTGAACCCTAGAGAAGCTCACGCTCTGATAAGTACTTTCCTATTGAACCTGACTTCCAGAGCTCACTCATCTGAAGGATTTGCAAGCTTTGGGAAGAGAATGAGGAAAATGGGGGTCAGGGAGGACTCTTTGAAGAAGCCACCAGAAAGTTTGGCACACAAACTTACTGAAAATTGGTAAGAATGTTTCCAATGAAGATGTTCTGCTGTCTTAAGGCCATTTCCATTCATGAAATTGTCGCAGAAGAGTAGGATAGTAAAGGGGAAAGCACAAAAAGCTGTATTAATTTTCTCTAAATGCTCTTGATCAGAAAGTGTGTTTGACTTCTAGTCACTTATTCATCTGTAAATTGTCTGTAACAGTAATTGATTCTCAACTGAGTTGACAGTAGGATTTCAGCATGTACAGATTTCCTGACACACACCTTTTTCTCAGTTGCAACTCATGTTCAGAGTAATTAGAAAAAGGCAGCATTAGGGCTAGGCCGAGGAAACAGGAGAACAGGGAGGCAAAGCAGAAGTGGTGGTTTGCCCAGGATAGTTTCAGAGGGATGAACGAAGAGGAAGAAAGGAAACCAGGGCTTGACCTACAAATGCACTGCAGCTTTGTGAGCATGGAGGAAGTGGTGTGTGTGTGTGTGTGTGCGTGCGTGGAAGAGGTTGCTGGCAGAAGCTTAGGTTGAAGTTATGGTGCGAGGAATTAAAGCCTTAACTTTGGGTAATAGGGATAGAACTTATTAACTATTTAAATTAAAGTATGGTTAGTCTAGTGACTGTGTCTCTAGTCACTCTGTAATATGGAAGAGGGTCGTAACATCAGGGATGTGTTCACCATTTGCTGAGACAGAGAGACCTCTGAAGGTGCGCCCTAGTGGTGACTGAAGCTGAAGACACAAGTGCTCACCACAGCGTTATGAAGCTGAGCCTGACCAAAGAGAGGCGCTCCCCTACGTGGTGGATTCCTCCAGTCCATCAATCAGAAGCAGAGGTGCCGCTGGCCCTAGTGGACAAGAGGCACATTGAGCTTTTGGAAGAGTTGGTGGGTGAGGCTGGGGAGGGAGCCTGTGTGTTTTCCAGGGAGGCCTGGCAGGATGGGTCCAGCTGACTGGGTGCATTTGTCTTTATGTTGATGGGATCCTTCTGTTCATTTACCTCTTCATGTGCCCTTTTAGACACATTCAACTAGCTGCAGGGGGACAGCTTCAATGCATGGGCACTCAGCAAATTGTAGCTTCAACATTCTTCAGAAATATTTGATGAGCTAAAGTTAAAGCTCAAAATCTATTCACATTATTACATGAATTTCAATGTGACAATTGTCAATGAAAGAAAAGGAAAAGCCATTGGGTCCTTTACATTTAGTTTAAATTATTATAAAGTTTTGCATGTTTGTGAAATAATGGCTTAAAATTTTTTGAAATTCCTTACATGAACAAAGTTTTTATCTGGTGAGGACTATCAAGAATTTGAAGAGATTTTCATTAAAAAGTCTTGATGATGAATTTCACATTTCCTCTTTTAGTTTTAATTTAATTTAGTTAATTTATTTTTTACAAGTAGTCTGCATGGAACCTAATACGGGCTTGAACTCACAACCCTGAGATCAAGACCTGAGCTGACAGAGATCAAGAGTCAGATGCTTAACCAACTAAACCACACAGATGCCCTCCACCTTTTTTTTTAAGGATTTTTTTTAATGTTTATTTATTTTTGACACAGAGAGAGAGAGACAGAGCATGTGTGGGGGAGGGGCAGAGAGAGAGGGAGACACAGAATCCGAAGCAGGCTCCAGGCTCTGAGCTGTCAGCACAGAGCCCGAAGCAGGGCTCGAACTCACAGACCGTGAAATCATGACCTGAGCCGAAGTCAGACGCTCAACCAACTGAGCCACCCAGGTGCTCCCCCCCACCCACCTTTTTAAAAATGAAGCCCTATATGGGCATCTCCAAAACGCCCTAGTTCGTCCTACTTTTTTTTCTGTGTGTCTTGCTTGACATGAAAGGTTAGGAAGCAGTAGGATAAAAGACAAGATTAAAAAAAAAAAAGACAAAGAAAGACTGGTTGTCATCTATAACATAACATACACAAATGCATCTACTGAACATTCAGGAGAGATCCTGAAAAATGTTTAGCAAGATAAGGATGGGAAATAGAATAATTATATAGTAATCTATATAATTAGATAATTTAAATTAGATAATTTAAGATGTGTGAAATGCCATTAACATTATCTTCATTTGTTTTGCTGTCTTTATTGTTTTACACTAGTGAACATAAAAATATTCGTTAAGTGCCTTCATACGTTCATTCTGCCAAGTCCATTTTCTCTCTGTGGCTGGAAAAAGGGCCACTAAATATCTTTTCATCTTTATGGGCTCATTTACTCATTTGAGAGCTGAATTTGGGTAAGATAGTGAGAATGACTTGTTAACAAGGATTCAGAGAGTTCTTCTTTTAAAGTTTTAAAATGTATTTTGAGAGAGAGAGAGCAAGTAAGCACAAGTAGGGGAGGGGCAGAGAGAGGGAGAGAAAATCCCAAGCAGGCTCCGTTCTGTCAGTGCAGAATCTGACAAGGGGCTGGATCTCATGAATTGTGATGTCATCACCTTAGCTGAAATCAAGAGTCAGGCACTTAACCAACTGAACCACCCAGGCGCCCCAGAATTCAGAGAGTTCTGAGCCCAGTTTACTGTACAGATAAATAACAGATAAATTGTGACCAGTGATCGTGGCTTTTTTTTTTCCATAACATTAAATTCTTAATTAGTTTATTCAGGAGATATTGTTGAAAACCACTATGCTTTTTAATTCATTTGTTTTTTCCCCACTTTTACTGAGATATATTTGACATAAAACATTGAATTAGTTTAATGTATGCAACATAATGATTGGATACATGTTTACTGTGAAGTGATTGCCTGCTGTAAGTTAACATCCATCACCTCACAGAGTTAAATGTTTTGCATGTGATGAAAACTTTTAAAGTATACTCTCTTAGCAACTTTCAAATACACAGTACAGTATTGTTATTATTGTTAACTTCGTTGCCCTGCTGTACATTACATCCCCAGGATTTATTTAACTCCTGAACTTTGAAGGGAATAGTTTCTCTCCACCTACCCACTGTTTGCTAGGGGGGGAGAGGTTATAGCTGGATCCCTTTGCTGCCTTAATTGGCCATTCCTACTCCCTCAGGACATGAAGGGAAGAGAAGGAAAAGGAAGTAAAGGAGTGGTAGATAAAGACCGAAGTTGGGCAGGTTTATGGGCTCTCTCATTGGGCACGTCACAAACTTCCTTCTCAAAGAATTCTACCCCATGTCTTGGAAGAAATTCTGTTATCAATTCCACAATTTCTCTAAGGGCATCTCCAGTTGGAATAACTTTTGAAGTTTTTAGGCTGTTTTATTCCAGATATCAGAAACTCAGTAAATTTTTTATCACAAATTTAGAATAAAAACAATGTACTTTCACCTTTTGGCATGACCAGTTTCATCATAAAAATGGGAAGCAGCAATTTGTGGTGAAAGTTGGGGGTGGAGGATAACTTCCTGAAGGCTGATGCTTACCCCACACCAGGAATATTAAAATCTCTGAAGCTCTCCTGGCTCCCCAGACAGGTCCACTTGTGTCCCAGATGGTCCCTTTGCCTTTCAGAATTGCCGTAGGAGGGCTGATGAGCCTGGGAATTCAAAAGAGTTGTAGATTAAAGTTATGTTTTAAAAGGACAATAAATCTAAGGCCAAAGGCAGGTTAGAAGGGGATTTAACAACAAACAACTGTGTTCTCATTTCCAGAATTTCCTATATTAGTGTGTTTCTCTACCTTTACTCCCCTGCCCATCACAACTGACAGGAAGGATTGTATACATACATTAGTAACAGGTGCTCACTGCAGCTTTGAAGGAGATGCTGTGGCTGGGGCCCCACAGGTGATTCTGACCCTCCCTCTGGGAGAATGTGCCTCCTCTCATCCACCTGTAAGATGGAAGCAGATAATTTAAAATCATACTGGCTGCTTTATAACAGCCTTCGACATTATCCAAGGCTCCCAGTCAATCTGTCCTAAGGTTTGGGAAGGAAATGAGTGGAGAGTTTTATCAGAGTAGAACATTATAGTGCAATATTTCTACAAGGCTGATTTTATGTTTTTAGAGAGAGAGAGAGCCTGTAGGGGGGAGGGAGAGAGAGAGGTAGAGAGAGCGAGAGCGAGAGCGAGAGCGAGAGCGAGAGCGAGAGAGAGAGAGAGAGAGAGAGAATCTTAAGCAGTCTCCATGCCCAGCACAGAACCCAAAGTGGGACTCGATCTCATAGCCTTGAGATCACGACCTGAACTGAAATCAGCAGTTGGATGCTTAACCAACTGAGCCATCCACATGCCCGAAAGCTGATTTTATTTTAAAAGCTGAAATCAAATCTTTAGATTAGAAAGAAACTCCACTTGATAGAGTCATGTTGAAAAGCACAGGAACCAACCTAAAAGAACTGCCAATGGCCAAAGCTGGGAGAATTTGAGTAACAAAATAAATAACAATAATAATTGATTAAACCCATTGTACAAATATCTATGAATCCATGCTAATACAAATGCTTAACTGTGTATGTAAATGAGGACAAGATACAGCTTCTCCTTATGGCTGAATCCCAATTAATAGATGGGGAAAGAATGATAAAAATAGAAAGTCACCACCACAGTAATAATCATAGGTAGGTCCACTGTTGGATGCTAAAATTAGTGGGCAGAACTTTGAGGAAATACAGGATATTTACTTTATCAAAAAGTATTTACTCAAAGACACTTACTCATTACAAAGGGAAAAGTCATAACTTTACACCAGTAATCAGGTGTTACCAACATCAAAGCCCCCAAAATGACGTGCTGAGAAGGGCCAAAAATTCATAACCTTGAATTTTGCTTTCATACGAAAGCATCAGACAAACCCAAATTGAGGGACAACCTACAAAATAATGGACCAGTTCTTTTTAAAAATGTCAAGGTCATGAAAGTCATGGAGAGATGAGAAACCATCACAGATGGGAGAAGACTGAGGAGATACAACCACCAATTGCAAAGTGGGGTTCTCGGCTTAGACCGCAGAACACAAAAAGAACATTAGTGAAAAATTGGTGAAATCCAAATAAAGTCAGTACTTCAGTTAATAGTATTGTGCAAATGTTAATTTCTTGGTTTTGATAATTGTACTATGGTTATGCAAGATGTACATTAGCGGGAGGCGAGTGAGGGGTATATAGGAACTCTGTTCTACTTCCCTACTTTTCTGCCAATCTAAAATTATTTTAGTAAAAAGTTCACAGAAATCCTTCTTAGGATCATAGTCCTGTATCCCCTCCTCTACTGTATTGAGTCTCTTTATGGTCATTACTGATTTGTTTATGAGCCAAAGTCTAATGTTTTTGTTGTCTCTTTGCAACATCTGACCCTCTGGGCCTCTTACTCCTTACATCTCTTTTTCCTTTCAGGGACCCCTGGGTGGCTCAGTGGTTAAGCATCCCATGCTGGATTTTGGCTCAGGTCATGATCTTATGGTTTGTGAGATCATCTGAATCTGCCTCAGAGCCCACTTGGGATCCCCTCTCTCCCTCTCTGTCCCTCCCTCTGTCCTCCCGCAAATAAATAAATAAACCTTGAAAATGAACCTCTTTTTCCTTGCCTCATATAACACTTTCTTCTCTCCTCACATCACATCCTTCTCTCCAACTGTTCTATTTAAACCCATTTCCTTTCTATGTCTCTCAAGAAGGTTTCCCAGAGTTTTGGCCTTTGCCCTCCTTTCCTTTTAGATCTAGGCTCTAAAGTTGCCTTGTAAATTAAAATTCCCATGTGTAATGACAGGCTCTTCACAGTGGGCTCCAAACCAATTCTTCTGCCTCAGTTTTTTGTATAATTCTACCTACCTTCTGGCCACACCCAACTTGTGTTTCACACTTATATCCTTTCATGCTTCCGTACCCTTGCTCTGGATATTCTCACTGCCTATAAAGCTTTCCTTCTTCACTGCCCCGAATCCTATTAATTGTTCCACACTCGGTTCATGTGTCATCTTCTCTGTGAAGCTTTCTTTGATCTTCTCTAACAGTATTCATTCTCTTCTTTTTTCCTGAAGGCATGCTGCACTCCCTTCTCTTACATCATATTTGTTTGTCCACCCATCCATCAAGCAATAAAGATTTTGCAGCAGCTGCTCTGTACCAGGCACTGAGCTAGGTTTTGTGTATACATGGAGTGAAATAACATAGTTCTTCCCTTGAGGAGTTAATAGGCAAGAGGCAAAGACAGAAAATAAACAAAGAAACAAATAAATTAGTAAGTATATAACTACAAATTGTGGTAAGGGCTATTAAGAAAACCAATGTCATGAAGTGATAGAGAATAATGGGGTGAGGGTATATTAGACGTTTTTATAAAACAGAACGTCTCTTTGTTTTATGATTTTTTATTTTTATTTTTTTCAATATATGAAGTTTATTGTCAAATTGGTTTCCATACAACACCCAGTGCTCATCCCAAAAGGTGCCCTCCTCAATACCCATCACCCACCCTCCCCTCCCTCCCACCCCCCATCAACCCTCAGTTTGTTCTCAGTTTTTAACAGTCTCTTATGCTTTGGCTCTCTCCCACTCTAACCTCTTTTTTTTTTTTCCTTCCCCTCCCCCATGGGTTTCTGTTAAGTTTCTCAGGATCCACATAAGAGTGAAACCATATGGTATCTGTCTTTCTCTGTATGGCTTATTTCACTTAGCATCACACTCTCCAGTTCCATCCATGTTGCTACAAAGGGCCATATTTCATTCTTTCTCATTGCCATGTAGTACTCCATTCTGTATATAAACCACAATTTTTTTATCCATTCATCAGTTGATGGACATTTAGGCTCTTTCCACAATTTGGCTATTGTTGAGAGTGCTCCTATAAACATTGAGGTACAAGTGCCCCTATGCATCAGTACTCCTGTATCCCTTGGATAAATTCCCAGCTGGGTCATAGAGTAGGTCTATTTTTAATTTTTTGAGGAACCTCCACACTGTTTTCCAGAGCGGCTGCACCAATTTGCATTCCCACCAACAGTGCAAGAGAGTTCCCGTTTCTCCACATCCTCTCCAGCATCTATAGTCTCCTGATTTGTTCATTTTGGCCACTCTGACTGGCGTGAGGTGATATCTGAGTGTGGTTTTGATTTGTATTGCCCTGATGAGGAGCAACGTTGAGCATCTTTTCATGTGCCTGTTGGCCATCCGGATGTCTTCTTTAGAGAAGTGTCTATTCATGTTTTCTGCCCATTTCTTCACTGGGTTATTTGTTTTTCGGGTGTGGAGTTTGGTGAGCTCTTTATAGATTTTGGATACTAGCCCTTTTTCCAATATATCATTTCCAAATATCTTTTCCCATTCCGTTGGTTGCCTTTTAGTTTTGTTGGTTGTTTCCTTTGCTGTGCAGAAGCTTTTTATCTTCATAAGGTCCCAGTAGTTCATTTTTGCTTTTAATTCCCTTGCCTTTGGGGATGTGTCAAGTAAGAAATTGCTGTGGCTGAGGTCAGAGAGGTCTTTTCCTGCTTTCTTGTCTAGGGTTTTGATGGTTTCCTGTCTCACATTCAGGTCCTTTATCCATTTTGAGTTTATTTTTGTGAATGGTGTGAGAAAGTGGTCTAGTTTCAATCTTCTGCATATTGCTGTCCAGTTCTCCCAGTACCATTTGTTAAAGAGACTGTCTTTTTTCCATTGGATGTTCTTTCCTGCTTTGTCAAAGATGAGTTGGCCATACGTTTGTGGGTCTAGTTCTGGGGTTTCTATTCTATTCCCTTGGTCTGTGTGTCTGTTTTTGTGCCAATACCATGCTGTCTTGATGATGACAGCTTTATAGTAGAGGCTAAAGTCTGGGATTGTGATGCCTCCTGCTTTGGTCTTCTTCTTCAAGATTACTTTGGCTATTCGGGGCCTTTTGTGGTTTCATATGAATTTTAGGATTGCTTGTTCTAGCTTCGAGAAGAATGCTGGTCCAATTTTGATTGGGATTGCATTGAATGTGTAGATAGCTTTGGGTAGTGTTGACATTTTGACAATATTTGTTCTTCCAATCCATGAGCATGGTATGTTTTTCCATTTCTTTATATCTTCTTTAATTTCCTTCATAAGTTTTCTATAGTTTTCAGCATACAGATCTTTTACATCTTTGGTTAGATTTATTCCTAGGTATTTTATGCTTCTTGGTGCAATTGTGAATGGGATCAGTTTCTTTATTTGTCTTCTGTTGCTTCATTGTTAGTGTATAAGAATGCAACTGATTTGCTTACATTAATTTTGTATCCTGCGACGTTGCTTAATTCATGTATCAGTTCTAGCAGATTTTTGGTGGAGTGTGTCCGGTTTTCCATGTATAATATCATGTCATCTCCAAAAAGTGAAAGCTTGACTTCATCTTTGCCAATTTTGATGCCTTTTATTTCCTTTTGTTGTCTGATTGTTGATGCTAGAACTTCCAGCACTATGTTAAACAACAGCGGTGAGAGTGGGCATCCCTGTCGTCTTCCTGATCTCAGGAGAAAAGCTCTCAGTTTTTCCCCATTGAGGATGATGTTAGCTGTGGGTTTTTCATAAATGGCTTTTATGATGTTTAAGTATGTTCCTTCTATCCCAACTTTCTCGAGGGTTTTTATTAAGAAAGTTGCTGAATTTTGTCAAAGGCTTTTCTGCATCGATTGACAGGATCATATGGTTATCTTTTGTTTTATGATTTTTTAATGTTTATTTATTTTGAGAGAGACAGAGTGAGAGAGAGCAGGAGCTGGGGAGGGGGAGAGAGAGAGTCAGAGAGAGAGAATCCCAAGGAGGCTCCACTCTCCACATTTAGTGCAGAGCCCAATGCAGGGCTTGATCTCACGAACTATGAGATTCTGAAATGAGTTGAAATCAAGAGTCAGTTGCTTAACAGACTGATTCACCCCTGAGAAGGTGCCCCTGAGAAGGTCTTTTTTTAAAATGAGTGTTAATTTTATGAAAACATCCTTATTAAAACAATTTGGTTAGGGGCGCCTGGGTGGCTTGGTCAGTTAAGCGTCCAAGTTCGGCTCAGGTCATGATCTCACGGTCCGTGGGTTCGAGCCCTGTGTCGGGCTCTGTGCTGACAGCTCAGAGCCTGGGGCCTGGTTTGGATTCTGTGTCTCCGTCTCTCTCTGACCCTCCCCCATTCATGCTCTGTCTTTCACTGTCTCAAAAATAAATAAATGTTAAAAAAAAATATAAAAAAAACCCAATTTGGTTAATATGGAAAATTCAAAAATCAGTTGAAAAAATTGCTCATAGTTCCACCACTCAGAAACAATAATCATAATCAGATATTTTAATATGTACATAAAAAGAAGAATAAATATACATACTAACATGGCCACACTGTATATGCTGTTTTATTTCAGTTTCATTTGGATTCAACCTAAGTGAAAAAGAGAATTGTCGACTTTCAAACAAATATATACTAGATACTAGTAATAAGGCAATGATTCTCAACTGTGGCTGCCCATGAAAATGCCTTGAGGCGTCCTAGTACAATGTGGTGATGTTGGGTATTCAGCTCTGCCTGGGACAGGAGGTTGGGGCAAGGATCACTTTACATGGGTGGTAATATCTGAGGCAGTCTTTGGTGGAGAAACATAGCTTCACAAGGCAGGAAAGGAAAACCAAGGACATTCCAGCCAGAGGCAAAGGCTCATCCGTGTGCTCTGGGGCTCTGTGAGCTGGTGTGAGTGAGGGAGTAGTCCGGCACATTGGCACAGTGGTTCAGTGTTGTGGGCTGGGGAATGTGGAGCCCTGGCTAAGTCTGTACTGGAGACATGACAAAGGGGCTGCTCTAAGGAAATTATTTTGTTCTCAATTGAGTTTTGTTCTCAATCTATGCAAAGGGGTCAGTAAAAGAATTATTTGTGTTTTCATTAAAAAGATTAGTAAGGAAATTCAATTAAGGGGCTTAATTGTTCTTTAATCACAGACTCTTGCTACTTTCAATCTTATTAAGCATCTATCTAAGATACTTTTCTATGTTTATTAGAGCAGAAAATGAATCTTATGAAAATCAGCTTGTTGTCTCTTCGCCTTAGTTTTGAGGAGACTCAGGACCAGCCATGGGTCCTAATTCAATGCCTTTCCAGACTCTGAAAGTCTAGCTGCTAGTGGCTCTCCAGGTTTCAATTACCTATGAATTCTTGGTGACTATGTTCTCCCCACACACCTTAATTTGTGGTGGATCATCCTGATACTGACAGGCCCCTTCATAGTAAAGCACATGTCCTTTCAGCCAGACAGGACTGCTCCCAGGGCCACAGCTGGGTCCCTGCCCTGGCACCTGTTCCACACAGGGGGCATCTAGTCCATGTTCCTGCCCCACCTTTTAAATTCCAGCTGACATGTTGAAATAGCCAAAGCTGGATGGTATGGCTGGAATGAGTGAAGGTAGGCAGGGGTCACATCACAAAGGATTTGCTTTTGTTCCAAGTACAGAAAGAAGATAAATGCCAGTTGTTGTGTTGTCTTGTACTGACAATCTGCTCATAGCCAGATAAAGACCATACACAGTTCAGAGAGTAACTTTGATAAGCAGGATTTAATTATCACTTATGTGGCTGCAAATAATGGGTAAATGATTATTGGTTAAGAAAATCCTAGGTGTAATTTTAGCTCTAATAATGACTCTTTCCCTTGGTGGCCTGACTCAGTTTCCTTAGTTCAATAAATGGAGCATACATTAGTGATTAGAAATTGCATTGGAGAATAAAAGGCAGAATGCCATGTTCCTTTAGGTAATAGAGGTCCTGCCTTTAGATGCGTTTTCTAATTAAAAAAATCATAATCTCGAGACTCCGCCTGGAGTGTAACATTTGAGGGGCTGTCTCACTCGGCTGGTGTCCTCGGCACCCAGCACTAAACTGGCAAGAATTTTTTTTTTCCCCACCCGGCCACCCGAGAAATGTTTTGATGAAGTGAGCTAATCCAGACCTCAGATTCTCAGTCAGGCATCCCATATCCTTCTTTGACTGGTTCTGACACCAACAAGCCATGTGGTCTCGAGCAAGCCTCAGTTTCCTCTTCTGCAACATGGGCTTCATGCTTGGTCTTCTGCAGGGTTGTAAGGATTAGACAGAGTACAGAGCCGACTGGAGAGGGAAGATGGCGGCGTAGGAGGACGCTGGGCTCACCGCGCGTCCTGCTGGTCACTTAGATTCCACCTACACCTGCCTAAATAACCCAGAAAACCGCCAGAGGATTAGCAGAATGGAGTCTCCGGAGCCAAGCGCAGACGAGAGGCCCACGGAAGAGGGTAGGAAGGGCGGCAAGGCGGTGCGCGCTCCACGGACTGGCGGGAGGGAGCCGGGGCGGAGGGGCGGCTCGCCGGCCAAGCAGAGCCCCCGAGTCTGGCTTGCAAAAGCGGAGGGGCCTGACGGACTGTGTTCCGACAGCAAGGATGACTTAGCGTCTGGGAGGTCATAAGTTAACAGCTCTGCTCAGAAAGTGGGAAGGCTGGAGGACAAAGGGAGGGAGAGGTGCTGAGCCCCCGGACGACAGAGCTCAGTTTGGTGGGGAACAAAGGCGCTTGCCAGCTCCATCTTCCCCCGCCCGCCCATCCCCCAGCCAAAATCCCAAAGGGAACCAGTTCCTGCCAGGGAACTTGCTCGCTCCGCGCAAACACCCAACTCTGCGCTTCTGCGGAGCCAAACCTCCGGCAGCAGATCTGACTCCCTCCTGCTGCCACAGGGCCCCTCCTGAAGTGGATCACCTAAGGAGAAGCAAGCTAAGCCTGCCCGTCCTGCCCCTGTGCACCTTGCCTACCCACCCCAGCTAAGACGCCAGATCCCCAGCATCACAAGCCAGGCAGTGTGCAAGTAGCCCACATGGGCCACGCCACCCCACAGTGAATCCCACCCCTAGGAGAGGGGAAGAGAAGGCACACACCAGTCTGGCTGTGGCCCCAGCGGTGGGCTGGGGGCAGACATCAGGTCGGACTGAGGCCCCGCCCACCAACTCCAGTTATACACCACAGCACAGGGGAAGTGCCCTGCAGGTCCTCACCACGCCAGGGACTATCCAAAATGACCAAGCGGAAGAATTCCCCTCAGAAGAATCTCCAGGAAATAACAACAGCTAATGAGCTGATCAAAAAGGATTTAAATAATATAACAGAAAGTGAATTTAGAATAATAGTCATAAAATTAATCGCTGGGCTTGAAAACAGTATAGCTGACAGCAGAGAATCTCTTGCTACAGAGATCAAGGGACTAAGGAACAGTCACGAGGAGCTGAAAAACGCTTTAAACGAAATGCATAACAAAATGGAAACCACCACGGCTCGGATTGAAGAGGCAGAGGAGAGAATAGGTGAACTAGAAGATAAAGTTATGGAAAAAGAGGAAGCTGAGAAAAAGAGAGATAAAAAAATCCAGGAGTATGAGGGGAAAATTAGAGAACTAAGTGATACACTAAAAAGAAATAATATACGCATAATTGGTATCCCAGAGGAGGAAGAGAGAGGGAAAGGTGCTGAAGGGGTACTTGAAGAAATAATAGCTGAGAACTTCCCTGAACTGGGGAAGGAAAAAGGCATTGAAATCCAAGAGGCACAGAGAACTCCCTTCAGACGTAACTTGAATCGATCTTCTGTACGACATATCATAGTGAAACTGGCAAAATACAAGGATAAAGAGAAAATTCTGAAAGCAGCAAGAGATAAACGTGCCCTCACATATAAAGGGAGACCTATAAGACTCGTGACTGATCTCTCTTTTGAAACTTGGCAGTCCAGAAAGAATTGGCACGATATCTTCAGTGTGCTAAACAGAAAAAATATGCAGCCGAGAATCCTTTATCCAGCAAGTCTGTCATTTAGAATAGAAGGAGAGATAAAGGTCTTCCCAAACAAACAAAAACTGAAGGAATTTGTCACCACTAAACCAGCCCTACAAGAGATCCTAAGGGGGGTCCTGTGAGACAAAGTACCAGAGACATCGTTACAAGCATAAAACATACAGACATCACAATGACTCTAAACCCGTATCTTTCTATAATAACACTGAATGTAAATGGATTAAATGCGCCAAGCAAAAGACATAGGGTATCAGAATGGATAAAAAAACAAGTCCCATCTATTTGCTGTCTACAAGAGACTCATTTTAGACCTGAGGACACCTTTAGATTGAGACTGAGGGCATGGAGAACTATTTATCATGCTACTGGAAGCCAAAAGAAAGCTGGAGTAGCCATGCTTATATCAGACAAACTAGACTTTAAATTAAAGGCTGTAACAAGAGATGAAGAAGGGCGTTATATAATAATTACAGGGTCTATCCATCAGGAAGAGCTAACAGTTATAAATGTCTATGCGCCGAATACCGGAGCCCCCAAATATATAAAACAATTACTCATAAACATAAGCAACCTTATTGATAAGAATGTGGTAATTGCAGGGGACTTTAACACCCCACTTACAGAAATGGATAGATCATCTAGACACACGGTCAATAAAGAAACAAGGGCCCTGAATGAGACATTGGATCAGATGGACTTGACAGATCTATTTAGAACTCTGCATCCCAAAGCAACAGAATATACTTTCTTCTTGAGTGCACATGGAACATTCTCCAAGACAGATCACATAGTGGGTCACAAAACAGCCCTTCATAAGTTTACAAGAATTGAAATTATACTATGCATACTTTCAGACCACAATGCTATGAAGCTTGAAATCAACCACAGGAAAAAGTCTGGAAAACCGCCAAAAGCATGGAGGTTAAAGAACACCCTACTAAAGAATGAGTGGGTCAAACAGGAAATTAGAGAAGAAATTAAAAAATATATGGAAACAAACAAAAATGAAAATACAACAATCCAAACGCTTTGGGATGCAGCGAAGGCAGTCCTGAGAGGAAAATACATTGCAGTCCAGGCCTATCTCAAGAAACAAGAAAAATCCCAAATACAAAATCTAACAGCACACCTAAAGGAAATAGAAGCAGAACAGCAAAGGCAGCCTAAACCCAGCAGAAGAAGAGAAATAATAAAGATCAGAGCAGAAATAAACAATATAGAATCTAAAAAAACTGTAGAGCAGATCAACGAAACCAAGAGTTGGTTTTTT
>NW_024412394.1:46792096-46793085 GCF_014898765.1 Herpailurus yagouaroundi | reverse complement strand
ACAATTGCACCAAGAAGCATAAAATACCTAGGAATAAATCTAACCAAAGATGTAAAAGATCTGTATGCTGAAAACTATAGAAAGCTTATGAAGGAAATTAAAGAAGGTATAAAGAAATGGAAAAACATACCATGCTCATGGATTGGAAGAACAAATATTGTCAAAATGTCAACACTACCCAAAGCTATCTACACATTCAATGCAATCCCAATCAAAATTGGACCAGCATTCTTCTCGAAGCTAGAACAAGCAATCCTAAAATTCATATGAAACCACAAAAGGCCCCGAATAGCCAAAGTAATCTTGAAGAAGAAGACCAAAGCAGGAGGCATCACAATCCCAGACTTTAGCCTCTACTATAAAGCTGTAATCATCAAGACAGCATGGTATTGGCACAAAAACAGACACACAGACCAAGGGAATAGAATAGAAACCCCAGAACTAGACCCACAAACGTATGGCCAACTCATCTTTGACAAAGCAGGAAAGAACATCCAATGGAAAAAAGACAGTCTCTTTAACAAATGGTGCTGGGAGAACTGGACAGCAACATGCAGAAGGTTGAAACTAGACCACTTTCTCACACCATTCACAAAAATAAACTCCAAATGGATAAAGGACCTGAATGTGAGACAGGAAACCATCAAAACCTTAGAGGAGAAAGCAGGAAAAGACCTCTCTGACCTCAGCCGTAGCAATCTCTTACTCGACACATCCCCAAAGGCAAGGGAATTAAAATCAAAAGTGAATTACTGGGACCTTATGAAGATAAAAAGCTTCTGCACAGCAAAGGAAACAACCAACAAAACGAAAAGGCAACCAACGGAATGGGAAAAGATATTTGCAAATGACATATCGGACAAAGGGCTAGTATCCAAAATCTATAAAGAGCTCACCAAACTCCACACCCGAAAAACAAATAACCCAGTGAAGAAATGGGCAGAAAACATGAATAGACACTTCTCTAAAGAAGACATCCGGATGGCCAA
>NW_024412394.1:46613463-46792086 GCF_014898765.1 Herpailurus yagouaroundi | reverse complement strand
CCTTTTGGGATGAGCACTGGGTGTTGTATGGAAACCAATTTGACAATGAATTTCATATATTAAAAAAAATAAAAATAAAAAAATAAAAAAATCATAATCTCATATAAGACTTAAAAAAAATTTTAGATCCTGGTGCCCAACCCCAGACCCAATGAATCAGTATCCCTAGTTTTTTGAGGTCAAGTATATGCATACTTTAAAACTCCACAGGTGTTTATTAAAATTTTATTTCTAAGTAATCTCTACGCGCAACGCAGGGCTTGAACTCACAACCCAGAGATCAAGAGTTGCATGCTCTACTGACTGAGCAAGCCAGGCGACCCTCCACAGGTGTTTCTAATGTCCATCATTTCTTGAAAAATGGTGTTTCAGATGATTATAAAAGTCGTATTTGCTGTAAGAATGCAAATAAGAATGGGGACTGGTGTGAACTATTTTTATTTCTGAAATTGCTTTCCTC
This sequence comes from Herpailurus yagouaroundi, assembly GCF_014898765.1. NCBI lineage: Eukaryota > Metazoa > Chordata > Mammalia > Carnivora > Felidae > Herpailurus > Herpailurus yagouaroundi. The sequence goes on along the minus strand of NW_024412394.1, from coordinate 46,791,626 downwards.
AAGGACATTCCATCTTAATTTTGAAGTACTTCTTGAAAATCCTTTATTTTGCATTTTCCCCCCTAACTCTCTTGAATAAACATCTTGGGCTAAGTTTTAGCAAGAGAAAGCAGCAATGATTATTGTGTTTAGTCCCTGTAGTTTTTTGGCTGTACTCAAATTAGAGGAATTTCCCAGTAGATTCACTTGTCATGTCACTTCACATTTTTATGTGAAGAAAGTTGGTTAGGGGATTCTCATTAAGGCCTATTCTTTCTCATAGGTCACAGGAAATAAAAAAAATCACTGCTACCACAAACAACAACTCCATGAAGTCATAGCACAAAGGAAAATATTAAGTCTTTAAACTTGTTCTTGACCAAATAAATTCAATTGTGTATTGTCTCTCCATTCTCTATTTATTTATTATTTATTTATTTATTTATTTATTTTTTAATTTTTTTTCAACGTTTATTTATTTTTGGGACAGAGAGAGATGTCCATTCTCTATTTAGAAGGGAAAGAGAAAATGTTCCACTTAGTCACATTCTGTGATCATTCCATTAATCAAAATATCAAAGAAGGCCTCGATGACTATTTTAACTCAAAGAGACACATACTGGTGGGATTCAGAAGTAATTTAATTTCTTGATCCAGGGATTAAGAATACTGAAGTCATCTGCTTGGATATCTGTTCTCCCCACTGTGTTCCTTACTGAAGTAACATTATTGAATTTCTTGTACCTTTTTACAGAAGCAACAAAAACTGATATCCACTAGAGGAGAAATCTAGATCAGTGTGTCTTGTATGAATACAGTAATGCCCGCCAAGAGGTCCAAGTATATTTCATGCTTACAGGTGGGTAGAGCCATATGACCACTTCTGACCAATTAAATAGATTAAATAGGAGTGAAGTGACTTTCCTGTACATTCTCTTTGCCTCCCACTGGACTGTTCCAGGGTGAATTTCCAGATGATGGAGCCTCTCTGAGTCTGGGTCCCTGGGTAACTGTATGCACCAGGGCTCCCCAGCTGCAACGGACATGTAACACGAGTAAAAAAATTAAGCTTAGTTCTACTGAGCCACTGAAATTTTGGGATTGACCACAGTAGAACTGCCTACCTAGACTTGACCAATGTAAGCATTATAAGGTACCAAAAAATTCCCCAAGACATGGGCTCATTTGCTATGTTTTCTTTAGAGTGATCAGTGTTTGGAACATCAAAATGAAACCTGTAGGGGGAGGTACAACTTAAAGCAATGAAATTCATAGATACAGAAAATAAAAATAAATAAAAATAAAATAAAATAAAATAAAATAAAATAAAATAAAATAAAATAAAATAACACACATTTTATTTCACAAACTTTTGGGCCAGAAGACTCTGGCACTTAGAGAATAGCTCCATATTAAAGAATGTTAAAATCATTTTTTAAAAATGCTGTATGTCCTTGCTTAGTTATTTCTAAAATTTCCTGCTAATAGCAGTTCCTATGACATCCTTAGAGGTTGCTGGAGTGTTTTGTTGACCAGAGCCTTCAGGAAGAATTAATCGGCTCAGTGCTTGATGCCAGAGAGGTTGCTATTTTCTCCCTTTGGCAATTCCAACAAGACTTTGCTATCTCAGGAAATCCAGAGTCCTGGACTCACATCCACCTTCTTAGAAGCTTCCATTTATGCTTTCAGGCTCTCAGGACAACAAATATTGACTCCTGTTAGTCTGGGGGAGGAAGTTTGTTCTGGTAAATAATTCTTTCAGAGTTTCTCATATACCAGCTTGGGACCTTTAAGCTATAGGAATTAATATATACAATTTCAACAGTCCCTGCCCTCATTCTGCTTATAATCTACCTGGGGAAAAAGCCATAAAGCAAGGGTAGGATAACAATAAAGTGAATGAATAAGTGCAGAGAAATAAATGAGCAGTGAAAAAAGAAAGCTTTGGGAATTCTTATTAGAAAAAGGTTATTTCAGGCTGGTGGAAAGTAGAATTTAATCTATGTCTTAAGTGGTAAGTCAACTTCTGACAAATGGGGGTGGGTATACAGATATGTAAAATGGTGTGTATAAAGGCTTGGTATGGTCATGAGGCATGACTGAAATAAAGCAAGAACTGGGGAGAAAACCTTGGAAAGATAAGTTGGAAGCAGATTGTAGAAGGCATTGGGTAGTGGACTAAGGACAGAAAACTTTACTCGCCAGATAATGGAGAATTATTATTATTACTTAATATGGAGAGTGTGAGGAAGCTGGTGGCATTTTAGTGACGTGAATCTTGTCAGCTAGCTGTAAGATTCTTTGGAGATGGGGGTGGGCTGGAAGTGTGGACGCTTCCATGGTAGACCAGCAGTCGTGTGTGAAGAGAGGTGGCAGGTAGAGAGGCTGTGATTAGAAAATGTGGTGCAGAGGCTCCTGGGTGGCTCAATTACCTGACTCTCTGTCTCAGCATTGTGAATTCAAGCCCCATGTTGGGAGTAAGCATGGAGCTTACTTAAAAAAATAAAAAGAAAAAGGGATGCAAATCTGGAGATGTAGAATCAATGATACTGATAATCAATGGTCAACACTTGTTAGCTTGTATAGTGTGTCAGGCAATGTTATATACATTAATTCATTCACTTCTCACAACAACCTAAGTGGTAGGTATTGTTATGATTTGTGTTTCAAAGATACAAAAACATGGGGTGCCTCGGTGTCACACTCATTTGAACGTCTGACTTTTGATTTCGGCTCAGGTCATGATCCCAGGGTCGTGGGATTGAATCCCACCTCAGGCTCTGAGCTGAGTGTGGAGATTAAGATTAATCTGCTTAAAATTTTCTCTCTTTTTCCCTCTGCCCTTCTCCTCTATTCGTGCTCCCTCCCTTTCTCAAAATGACAACGCAACAAAAACGAAAACAAAAGCAAAAAAAAAAACCCAAAAAACAACAACAACAACAACAACAAAAAAACCAAAAAAATTAAAGGAAAAAAAAAACAAAGAAAAAAAGCACAAGTGAGGTTATGTAACCTTGCAGCTAGTTAGATTTAGGTGCTCTCCAGTGACTACAATGGATGGAAATTAAGGTCAGCAGAATCAAGACTCCACTGAGTCCCTTTGGGAGCAAAGGGGATGCGGAGCTTATTTTGGGTGAAAAGTCCCACTGGAGGGGAGCCTGTGTGGTTCAGTTGGTTGAGAATCTGACTTTGGCTCAGGTCATGATCTCAGGGTTCATGAGTTAGAGCCCTGCATCAGGCTTACCTCTGTCACCTCAGAGTCAGCTTTGGATCCTCTGTCCCCCTCCCTCTCTGCCCTTCCCCTACTCTGTCTCTCAAAATGAATAAACATTAAAAAAAGAAAAGAAAAAGAAAAGTCCTACGGGAAAGCCAGGTTTCCCTTTACCCTCAGATCACAGTGCTGCTCTGTGGGACCAAGGAGCTGACAGGGTGGGGCCAGCAAAGTAGCTTATAACCAGGACACCTTCCCTCAGGCTCAATGCATTAACTAGGACATCCTGAAATCTCAGTGAAATGTACTTATAGAAAAGGAAGAGCATGTGTTTTGGTGCAGAGATGCAGCTGAGCCAGGTACTGCCATTTCCCAGCTGTGTGTCCTGCATAAGTTACTTAACGTTGCTGAGATTTCATTTCTATACTTGCAAAGTGTAGATAATAATTCCTTCCTTATAGGATTGTTGTATTAAAGGGAATGAGGAAGTAAATTGCTTAGCACCAGGCATGTAATAAAAGCTCATTAAGTGTCAGCTTTTTATTATTATTGTTATTATTACCCAGCACCACCAGCATTTTGTTATTACTCAACTGTATTTTGTTAAACCTTATTAGGTAAATCATTACAATAAAAGGAAACTGAAAATTGAAAAAAAAATGTCATTCTAGCTACAAAAGAAAACGCGAGAGCCAATCAAGACACATCGACTTCCATCTTCTCTTTGTCAAAGGACCTTTCAGCACACGCTCTATAGGTAATGAAAAGCTCATTATTCTTTTCTTCTCTGGTTTGCAACCCTTGCTTTCAGGAATTTGACAACGGGGGAAAGTGCAAGTTGCTTCATCTATAACAGTGCAATAATTGGTTGTCCAGGCGACATTTTGTATTTGCTTTTCCCAAAGGGATAGATACTGGAGCCAGACAGACAGTCTGGACCCCAAGGGCATCCCCTGGCCTTCTTTGCAGGAATGCATTTAACATATACTCAAAAAGAAGAACATATCCACACAATGTCTATATGCAAAACATAGCTTCAAAAGAGGCCAGCGCCTCTGTGCAAGTGAAAAAGCTGAATAAAAAATAAACAAATCTCTGTATAAGTACAATCCCGTCACTATTGAAAGCCACCGATCACACCTTCAGGAGATTGCACATTATTGATCTCTGAAAACTGCTTCAGCAACCTCTTTCATAGCTGGCTGGTTTTTTGTTTTTTGTTTTTTTCCCCTTCAGTAGCAGAGATGCTTTTTTTCTTTATAAAGATGGCCACTTCCTCTCCTTTGGTGTTTGTGCTCCTTTATGCATCAACACAAGAGACAAAATGTTTTAAATGTTTTGTGTGTGTCTGAAAACCAGTCAGTGGCTGGCTGTTTTTTATTTACTTGCTTTCCGCAACCCCAAGGTGCTTTTGTGGACATTGAGCACCACCCAGTGGCAATATGTGGCCAAAAACGTAAAAAAAAAAAAAAAAATTACTTGGAGGAAAATATTAGAAATAATTGATTAGTTTTCTTTGAAATGAACTGAGGAAACTGGTGATTCCAAAGTTGGCATATGAAGAGGTCATTGCGATCACCATGACTGTATTTCTTACCTTTTCATTCTCTTTGCTTTTGTTTCTTTGGTTATTTCATGACATTTTATTATATTGTTGCTGCCATGTGTTAAAACAAAAACAAACACCCCCCAAAATCTAAACCTGAGTTTTGTGATAGTTTGTAGTGTCTATTCACTGAGGCTGTTAATAACTTTTCTTTTTGTTTCTTGAGAGAGAAAGAGAGTGTGAGTGAGGAGAGAGGGAGAGGGACAGAGGGAGAGACAGAGAGAGAATCTTAAACAGGCTCTATATCCAGTGCAGAGCCCAAGGTGGGACTCGATCCCACGACCCCGGGATCACCACCTAAGCCTGAGTCGGCGCTCAACCACCTGAGCCACCCAGGCACCCCCTGAGGCTGTTATTGAAATGGACACTTCAGTAGTTTATTTTTTTAATTTTTAAAAATTGTTTATTTTTGAAGGAGAGAGAGAGACAGAGGGTGAGTGAGGGAGGGGCAGAGAGAGAGAGAGAGACAGAGACAGAGACACAGAATCTGAAGCAGGCTCCAGGCTCTGAGCTGTTAGCACAGAGACTGATGCAGGGCTTGAACCTAGGAACCATGAGATCATGACCTGAGCCGAAGTCAGCTGCTTAAATGACTGAGCCACCCAGGTGCCCCTGACACTTCAGTAGTTTAAAAACTGGATCGATATCCGTGTAATCCAAGTCTGCATGTTCCTACCACCATTTTACGAGGACCTTTAAGGAGGGTAATAGGACTGTGATGAGTAGAGAGCTTCCTTCCCTGCCTGTTGCTCTGGGGCCTGCCACATCATGTGTCTCTGTTGCTTCCTCCAGGACACTGCCTGTCTTGAGTACAGTAGTCCTTCCTTATTTACAGCTTTAGTTACACATGGTCAACTGTGATCCACAAGCAGATGATCCTCCTACTGCTGTATCATCCGAAAGTCAGTAGTAGCCTGATGCTAATGTCACAAAGCTTGTATCATTCATCTCACTTCATCTCATGCACAATGTAGGCGTTTTATAGTCTCACATCATCTCAAGAAGGGTGAGTACAGTACACTTAGACATTTTGAGAGAGAGAGAGAGACTATATTCACATAACTTTTATTACAGTATACTATTATATTTTATTATAACTAATAATAAAATAATTATTTGTTACTAGGCCTAATGTATAAATTGAACTTTGTCATAGGTATGTCTGTATAGGAAAAAACCATAATATATACAGGGTCTTACTATCCATGGTTTCAGGCATCCACTATGGGTCTTGGAATGTACCCCTGTGGACAAGAAGGACTACTGCAGCCTAAATTTTCATCTGTGACAGGGCTCTCATGTTAGCTCATATCAAACTCAAAGCCACGTAGGTCTTTCAGACACGACTGGCTGCTAGTGTAGGGTGAGGCGCAAATGCCAGAAAGATTGAGCACAGGGCCTTCCTTCCACTCACATCGAATTTTACCTCATTGGTTCTGGTCCCAGTGTTGTTGGGGACCACTGAATTGTTTTATTTATCTGGTCTAGTTTCATGTCATCTAGAAATGTAATAACCATTCCATCCATGTCTCACGCTATTGGTAAACATGTTGAATACGAGAAAGTCAGCAAATACAGAGGCAGCACAGCAGAGTTCTGTTCAGGACTCTTAGGCAGCATTTTGTGGGTTGGTTTTAGGAACTTAAGAGGCTGGTTCTTATGAAATTAAGAAAATAATCATAACTACATGATTTTATTTATGTATGTATTTATTTTAAAAAATGTTTATTTATTTATTTATTTAGAGAGAAGGTGCAAGCAGGGGAGGGGCTGAGAGAGAGGGAGACAGAATCCCAAGCTCCATGTTGTCAGCACAGAGCTCAAGGTGGGGCTCAGTCTCATCAAGCATGAGATCATGACCTGAGCCAAAATCAAGAGTCAATTGTTTAAATAACTGAGCCAACCAGGTGCCCTTTATTTTATTTTTAAAAATATTTTGTTGTTTTAGGGGCGCCTGGGTGGCGCAGTCGGTTAAGCGTCCGACTTCAGCCAGGTCACGATCTCGCGGTCCGTGAGTTCGAGCCCGGCGTCAGGCTCTGGGCTCATGGCTCAGAGCCTGGAGCCTGTTTCCGATTCTGTGTCTCCCTCTCTCTCTGCCCCTCCCCCGTTCATGCTCTGTCTCTCTCTGTCCCAAAAATAAATAAAACGTTGAAAAAAAAATTTAAAAATATTTTGTTGTTTTAAAGTAATCTCTACACCCAACATGGGGCTTGAATTTACAACCCTGATGTCAAGAGTTGCATGCTCTAATGACTGAGTGAGCCAGGCAACTTTCAACTACACTGTTTTGAATCATCTTTCATATCTAGGTTTGTATTATTACCATGTATGATTTCAAAGGTTGGTGACATTTCTGCAAAGTAGACTTTGAAGTCTATACTATTATCCTCAGTTTTTAAGATATCAAGTGGAAGAATGGAAAAATTAAGTGATATGCCCTTGGTCACACCCAACTCGAAAGTGATTGAGCTGGATTTGCACATACACCTGACTGACTTCAAGGTCTACACATTTTTGCTATACCAAATTGCTTCACTGTTTCATCTTGTATGAATCTCATGGATCTCTAAAAGGTAATCCGTGGTCAAAAGAAGCAGAGAAATAGAATTACAAGTCCACAAAGCTCAGTTCAAACAATTAGTATTGTTGGAACAATTAGTTCATTATTCAATGCAGTCGGAATGCATAATTGTAATTGTTCCTGGGAATAAGGCAAAGTCACATTGTGATGAGAATGTCAGATTACTTTTTGTCAATATGATAAATGGAATAAGTACCAACTACTCTTTAGTGAATTAGATGTTTTCAAGTTTATAAAAAAATTATATGCGTCTCCTCCAGGATGAAGACTAGGAGTGACAGTGCAGCCTTGTACCTCCCCTGACCCTACTGGGGATGCTTTTAATGTTCTGTTCTTACTTGTGATGCTTAATGCAGGTTTCTGATTAGCTTTCATTAGAATGACGAAGTTTTTTTTCTATATCTAGCTTGCCGAAAGAATTTTTTTAAAAAGCAAATGTTTTTTATATGTCTAATAAAATGGTTATATTAAACTTTTTCATTGAAAAATACATCATACATAGAAAAAAGTCTCTAAAGCATGTATGCACAGTCCAAAGAAAAATATTAGAATTAATACCCTTGCATCAACTCATTTGTCAGTTAAAGAAAAGTCTCTAGGGGCGCCTGGGTGGCGCAGTCGGTTAAGCGTCCGACTTCAGCCAGGTCACGATCTCGCGGTCTGTGAGTTCGAGCCCCGCGTCGGGCTCTGGGCCGACAGCTCAGAGCCTGGAGCCTGTTTCGGATTCTGTGTCTCCCTCTCTCTCTCTGCCCCTCCCCCGTTCATGCTCTGTCTCTCTCTGTCCCAAAAATAAATAAATGTTGAAAAAAAAATTTTTTTTTTAAAAAAAGGAAAGTCTCTTAGAAGCCCACTGAGACTTCCCTCCTTTCTTCCCATTGGTAATTATTATCCTAACACTTATGTTAACGGTTTGTTTTCTTTATGGTCTCACTGTCAATGTGCATATCTTAAGAATACCTAATTTATGGGTCGCCTGGGTGGCTCAGTCCGTTGAGCTTCCGACTTCAGCTCAGGTCATGATCTCACGGTCTGTGGGTTTAAGCCCCACATCAGGCTCTGTGCTGACAGCTCAGAGCCTGGAGCCTGCTTTGGATTCTGTGTCTCCCTCTCTCTGACCCTTCCCCATTCATGCTCTGTCTCTCTCTGTCTCAAAAATAAATAAACATTATAAAAATTAAATTTTAAGAATACCTAATTTAATTTTGCCTATACTTGAGCTTGATAAATGGAATTACTGTATTTCATTATTCTTCTGCAACTTCCTTTTTTGGGGTCCAACATTGTTTGTCATTGCACGGTAGTGGTAGTCCAGTAGTTGCTGAGTAGCATTCCCCTGTATGCTTGTGCTGCTATGGATTCATCATCCTGCTGTTGATGGTCATCTGGATTATTTCCAGTTTGGGACTATCATTAACACTGTGCTACAGATATTTATGTATATACCCCGTGGAACACATGTACCATTTTTCCCTGTGGTGGCCATGGCAGTAGTCTTTCCATCTGCAAATCTGTTTGACTGTTTTTCTTTAATCAGTGTCTTTTACCCTTAGGTGAATTTTTGGCAAGACCTTACCCCTTCTAAAATTCCTATCAGTCTTCCTCCATTATTTGATTCTGAAAATTGGTATTTTCTCACTGATATTCAGTCACTGTTCTCCCCTTACAACCAGATCGCTGGATGGTCTTTCCTGACTTGAATCTCTCCTTCCTTCCCACAACCACAGATACACATATTGTATATTTCTCTAACTCAGAATTCTCTGTGTCACATAAACTTCCTTTTTTTTTTAATGTTTATTTATTTTTGAGAGAGAGAGAAAGAGAGAATAAGCAGGGAAGGGGCACAGACAGACAGAGACACAGAATCTGAAGCAGGCTCCAGGTTTTAGCCGTCAGCACAGAGCCTGATGTGGGGCTTGAACTCACGAGCCATGAGATAGATCATGACCTGAGCCGAAGTCGGACGCTTAACCAACTGAGCCACCCAGTCTCCTCTCTAGATCACACAAACTTCTTATGTTGTCACTGCCAGCTACATAATTTGCATGGCCAAGTACAAACTGAAAATGTGGGGTCCTTTTTCCAAAAACAGGAGAAATATATAGTTTTTCCTTTCTTCCACAGTCTCTCTATTCAATTGTACAGTGTTTTTATTTGCCACCTAATGTCATTGTAAGTAAAGAAAAATTAAAATTTTGAATCATCATGATTTTTATCTTTCATTTTATATCATGTCATGACAGTTTTTAAATATATATAATAGCATTTATCTTGTACACTTAATCATTGAAATTACACAGGTTGTATTTTGTAGTTCATACATGCATATACATATTTGGTTTTCTTCAGTACAGTGGAAACACTTCACAAAACCAACTCAACTGTTCCTCTTTGGCGTTTTGACACACATTCTACCAGCACCTTACTCATCTACTGATGAGTAAGGAAAGACTGAAATTAGAAAGAACTGTGAGTTACCTTTTATTTCCCTTTCTTTTGACGTCGTTATTTTCAGCTTAAGTCATTCACTAATACAGAGAAGTAACAGTAAGAAAAGATATCTTAAGTGTCTTTGGTCAGTGATATTTCTTAGAACACCATTGCCTTCTTTCTCCACTTGAAGCAAGTTCTGGTTGCAACAGAACATGTAGCCTCTTGGGGCCATTAGAGTACTCACTCACCCAAAGATTAACATGCTTATTTTGAAATTGCTTTGGGTCTTGTCTTGCTGAACTTCCACATTTTGTGGATCTACTGAAATTCTGTGCTCATCAGATGAATGCTGTAGGCGAATGGAGCAGCAAGTGATGGTGGGCACCCACTGTATGTTGTGTCTCCTCTGCGCGAGCACATGCCCCATTATCCATCGGTCTGCAAGTTCAAAGATAAAATCATCAAGAATTTCAAGATGGTGAAAGCAGAATATTAAACCAAATGGCCGGGGGTCAGGCTTCTGAATAGGGAATCTGAGGACGGGTTGCATGCCCATCAAACTGACCCTGTGCCATTATTTGCCTCTGGACTTTTGCACATTGTGTTCTTGTTGCTTGGGATAGCCTCTCTCCTTCCTCTCCTTCCCCTTCTAACTCCTACGTATCCCTCAAGCTCTGGCGTAGACCCCAATGTCTCTGAAAAGTCTCTTCTGAGCTTCTTCTGTGAAGTTTTATGTTGGTCCTCTGTGTTGTAATAGCGTTCTTTGCTTTTCTCCACCATCAACTGTATTGCATTAAAATGTTATATTTCGTCATTTAGATGAAACCTTCCTTATGAATAGGACCTTTGTCTCATTTACGGTTATGTCTCAAGCAACTAGCCCACTTCTTGACACATACTAGGTGCTGAATACTTTTGAGTATATCAATTGAGCAATTCTTTCATTATGATTTGTTCTAACTTAATGGTGTCATGGGACTATTGAGATGTGTAAGGTTTTTTTTTGCTCTTTGCCTTTAGATGAAATGTCAGACTATTAGGCTTCTGATTTTTTTCTTTCTTCCCACCGTATCAAACTCTTGTCTGCTATTTCTCATGGAAATTAGTGTGTTGGTTTTTCTCCTGCTTCTAATCTGTTGAGGGCTTGAACGTAGATGTTACACTTGATAGAGTTTTGCATAAAAAACCAGTAAGTGGATACAGAAAAGAGCACGTGTTGCTTCTCTGAGAAAATGCATGAAATGCAGTAGACAAACTATATTGGCGGTTCAGTCACATTTCTGCTTATTTCCTAGTTCTTACCTACATTTGGAATATGTGATGTGTTACAGAGTTCTGAATTGCTGTTTTCAGCTCTGCTGTCCATCCGTAGCCCCCCCTGGAAATGCGTCATTGCAGGCTGAATCTGTCACTCCCTCTGCTGAATGACAGGAAGGAGGCATCCTGGCATGCTCTGCACATTCTAGTTGGAGCCCTTTTGGGATCAATCCCATGGGAAAGGCAGCCTACTTACCTTTACTCCTCCTGCTTCTGGTTCTGTTTCTTCTTCTGCATTTTAAGCAGCAAAGTTTCTTGTGAGTTTTGAAATGAATTTGAGATAACATAGGGCTAATTTAGGATTGTAGTGTGATGCCGCCTGGAACACCTCTTCCCTCCTGGCCCTGTGCCCCATGCCAGCCATTCCTTCTTTTTCCCTAACTTTCTTCTCACTGATCCATCCTGTGCAATAGCTCAGCCCCTAAACCAGCTCCACGTGCTATACTCAAGGATGATCAGTCACCTGGGGGTGCTTGGGTGGCTCACTTGGTTAAGCATCCGACTCTTGATTTCTGCCTTAGGTCATGATCCCTGTTGTGAAATCGAGCCCTGAGATGGGTTCTAGCTGGGCGTGGAGACTGCTTAAGATTCTCTCTCTCTCACTCTGCCCCTCTTCCCCACTCATGCTGTCTGTCTGTCTAAAATAAAAATAAAAAGGAAAAAAAGTTGTAAAGGGTTATGCAAATGTTAACCATATCAGTCTTCATGTAGGGAAGATGGTGAATGAAGGAAGAGAAACAAGGTTGTCAAGGACTTCTAGGAGAGCTGACATTTCTGGACAATATGAGTTTAGCTTGCACAGAGTGAGTGAGCCCAGGGTGGAATGAGGAATGGGGAAAGGTTACCATGTAACTTGGTGTAAATTGAATTATTTATCTATTACATCTACATCTATTTTCTTTCCAGTAGCCTGTGACAAGGAACACATTATTCTGCTTTAATATATATATATATATATATATATATATATTTTTTTTTTTTTTTTTTTTTTTTTTTTTTTTTTTTTTTTTTTTTTTGAGAGAGAGAGAGAGGAAGAGAGTTTGCACGTGCATGCACGGGAGCAAGGGAGGGGCAGAAGGAGAGGGAGAGAGAGAATCCCAAGCAAGCTCTGTGCCCAGCTCAGAGCCCAACACAGGGCTCCATCTTACCACCGTGAGATCATGACTTGAGATGAAATCAAGACTTGGATGCTTAACCGACTGAGCCACCCAGGCACCACTACTGTGTGTTTTTATTTATTATCATTATTATTTAATGTTTATTTAATTTTTTTTGAGAGAGATACAGAGTGCAAGAGGGGGAGGAGTAGAGAGAGAGAGGGAGACAGAATCCGAAGCAGGCTCCAGGCTCCACGCTGTCAGCACAGAGCCCATCACCAGGCTTGAATCACAAACTGTGAGATCATGACCTGAGCCAAAGTTGGACGCTTAACTGACTGAGTCATCCCTATATAGTGGACACTCTCTGGCAACCTGTTTTTCAGAGCACAGCCATGAATCAAGAAGTTTGCTGCACAGTTAAAAGAGGACTTGAAGTCCACACTCTGAAGCTTAGAGACTTTACTCAGAGGAACCACTTAAACAACTTAGATTCTGCTTCAGACACTATTCACACACTCCTCTCTTTCTCCCCTGTGTCTTCTTTTCCCCCTCTTCTTCTGGAGCCCAGCTATTGATTTAATTATGTGGAAATCAGAAGACAAGTTAATTCCTTGGATGTGATTAAGTATAAACATCTTATTTCCATGGTAGTATGCAGTGTAAAGGCACAGACACTGGAATGTGGTTGAGTTCAGCTCCAGGCTTGCCCACTTAGATTGCTTTGCCACTGTAGGCAAAGTTACCTAACTTCTCTGAGCTGCAGTGTTCATGTGAAATGGGGATAAAGGTAATACCTACCTCCTAGGATTGAGATGATTAACTGAATAAAATATGTAGAACGGTAGCTGGCATAGAATAGACACTCAATAAATATTTACTCTTATTATGCTTTGCAGAATCTGAGATGTGAATTTATCTAAAGGGTGCAAAGAAGAACTCACACCCTTATCATAAGAGACAGATACATCATTCCTATTGCCAAGCTCTGTTTTGGAATGAGCTGGCTCACACATTTCATAGACAAGTATATGCTTAGGAAAGGGAAATTTCTACAGAGATGCTTGTAAAGTTTCTGTTGATTTTATTTTTGATGTAATGATCTTCTCTCCCCATTTTTTGTCTTAGGTTCTTTGGAGGTAGCGTGGAGAACCTAGAACTTCTGGTCCACAGTAGCTCTGATTACAGTCCAGTTGGTCCTGGGTAGGAGCCAGTCAGGCATGCTTTTATTATCCTTTAAATCAGTCAGGGTTGAGGATCATTGAGTTACATGATCTACACATTCAGATCATTATTAGCAAAACTAACATAATCTTTGTCTACTTCAGTCTTTCATCTGTAACATGGAAACATTGGGTGAAGTACTCTCTAATTTTTCAGATCAAGCACCCTAAGTTTGCTAGTAACAATTACTTTTCCATGCATGATCATTTTAACAAACTTAACCCTTAAAAACTATATAAGTAATTCAGCTTCATTGTAGAAAAATTAGAAACAAAGATTAACAGAACAGGGGGAAAATATATTTGTTAACATTTTATGGCTTTCCATACTTTCTTTCACCTTTATTTATTACATTCTTTCATTTCCTTAAGGATAAAGGTACCGCCTTGCTTATGTTCCTCACCTTATTAGAATTTTCTCTCCTCACACAGACTCTACTATGTGACTTTCTAGCTAATGTACTGAAGGTAAAATTTCATTCTTGTGTGCTTCTTCTAAATGGGTGAGAATGTTTACTCTGAATTTTAGAGGTGTTGAAACAGGTAATCAAATTGCTGTACATGAGGCAAGATTGGTGAAGCTTTGAGAAATCTAATTTAATTCTACTTTATGAAAAAGAAACATTGTACACCCTTTCTAATGTCTTGAGTCCCAAGATACTTCAAGGGAATTCACAAATGTTTATTCACATAACCCACTGGAGTGGAACTATGAACATTATCTCTTACAATAATTTCTTTTTCTTTTTCTTCCATGATTGATCACCATCTACTATTCTCACATGAAGACACTTTTACCATAACCTGGCATATTGGATTACATTATTTCCTAGGCTATTATTTCTGGTGCTATTGCTCTTTTTTTTTTTTTTTTTTTAAGATATATAGATCAATTTTGAAAACTGACTTTTAAAAGCCAGTTGGCTCTTTGATTAAAATATCATATAGTAGTGCCATCTGTCATAGATGACATATTCACCCTCCCGCCCCCCCCCCCCCCCCCCAGTGCCTATGTAGGGACTTGCAAACATTATTTAAGTTGAAGTTAGGGCTCTGGACTAGAATTCATGTTATTTACTTCACCATGTAGAACAACTGAGATCTTTTAGGTACTACTGTAAAAGATATTAGTTTATATCTTTTAAGGAGACCATCCATGTTCTTTACTCCTGTCATTCTATTAACATGTTCATTCAATGAATATAGCCCATGTTAGGAAGTGTTATAATACAAAAATCATACCTACTTAGCCAACAAACATCTACCGAGCATCTGTAAGTGTTAAATATGAGATAAAGATGCCTTTTATCTCTTGCCAATAGACAGTGAAAAACCTGATAAAAAATAAAATTATAGTTAACAATCCAAGTGTAAATGTAACCCCAACTTTAAGAAATATATCACTTCTTTTTCAGATGTTTTTCACAAGTCTATGCTATTTATATTTTTAAATCTTCTCTTATGCCATCCACATGACCCCAGCATGTCTTATTGAGGTTACCAATAATGTCCATACTGCTAAATCCATCGAGAACTTCTAAGTTTTCATCTTGTCTTTTCAGCAGCATTTGGCAGAGTTGATCATTCCCTCATTCTAGAAATACTTTATTCATTTGGCTTCCAAGACACCACATTATTCTGGCTCTCCTCCTATCTCACTAGCCACATTTTCTGAGTTTTCTTTTTCTGGTTTCTCCTATCTTCTCAATCTTCCAGTTTTGGAGTTTCTCATGGTAAAATCCTGCAGCTTCTTCTCTTCATTACCTTCACTCACCTCATTAATGATTTTATCCAGTTATGTACTTTCAAATATCAACCATATATTAACAATTCCTAAATTTATATCTCTACTCTGGACCTCTCTCCTGAACACCAATCTGGTGTATCCACCTATTATCTCAGCTACTTGGAAGTCTAGTAGACATGTCCAAAATTAATCTCCTGACTTAATGTCTCCATTCCTGTCCCTATGTGGGTCCTTTCATGGTTTTCTGTCTCAGTGTATGGAATCTCATCCTTCCAGTTGCTCAGGCAAAAATCCTGTTATCCTTCACCTCTTTCTTTCTCATATACCCTATATGTAATTCCTCAGCAGATCTCATTGCTCTATCTTAAAAATATATCCTTTGATAACCACTTGTCATCACTAGTCCCCTGGTCCTGGTCTATAAGAGTATTATTTCTTGCTTAGATTATTGCAGTAGGCTCCTAACTCATTTTGTTTCCATAAACTTTACTCTTAACACAGCAGTGATCTTTCTGTTAAATTATTAAGTCAGATCATGGTGCTTTTAAGAAGAACTGTCCAATGATTTTATCATTATCCTGACTGTGAAAGTTGAAGTCCTTATAATAGGCAGCAAGGTGCCCTATATGACCTGACCCCCATGATCTCTATGGTCTCATCTCTTCCTCTTCTGTTCTCACCTCCCCTGATGCTGCCCTTTACTCCACCTCAACCACTTTGGTTTCCTTGTTGTTCCTGAGTAGGTCTGGCATGATCCCTCCTCAGTGGATTCTTACTATGTATTCCTCTGCCTGAATTGCTGTTTCTCAGACATCTACATGGCTCTCTTTCTTACATCTTTCAAGTCTTTTCTCCAATGCCACACTTTCCTTCAGAGTTCTCTGATCACACTATTCAGCATTTTAATGTACTGTCTGCTCTATGCTGTGGCATTCCATCCCACTTTCATGTTTTGGTTTTCTCCATAATATTTATGACCTTCTACATAGTTATATTTTATTCATTTATTTTGTCCAGTATCTCTCTCTTCATATGTAAACTCTATCAGAGCAGAAAATTTTTTCCCCTTGACCTATCCTTAGTACCTCAAACCATGTATAGCATATGGTAGGCTCCCAGTAAGTGTTTAGCTGCATGCATGAATAAATATGGCAAGGTAAGTGTTAGTAATAATCTACAAATAAAAATACTTAACATTTTAGAAAAATTAAAAATTTTTTCCCAAGGTGTCATCTAGCATTGAGGATGAATGAAGAGAGAAAGAAAAAGTATTTCAAGGGTCTCATCTTATTGGTAGAAGTCAGGAGTTAGGAGTTAAACAACTCTGGAACAAATGAAATGCATACCTTTTTACTGGATTGAAAAACAATATCATAAAAGTCAATTCTCAAAAAATTAGCAAATGCATTTGACTCATCTTGAATTGAATCCCATAGGAATATGGTGATGGTGGGGGGGAAGAATTGGAAAATGGAATAAAATGATTTAATTTTTTAATGGAAAAATAGATTCTCCAAAACCAAAAAATAAATATAATTTTAGGGAAAAAGGATAGTAAGAGAGGACTTTCCCTAATAGATATTAAATGCTATTGACCTAGGAATACACAAGTAGATTCATGAGACAAGAATAGAGAACAGAATCTAAAAATATATCCCATTATATGTGAGAATTAATAAATACAAAACTGGTAGGTATATCAGTTCAGTGAGAAAGAATGAATTATTTAATAAATGGTGCCAGTGTAACTGGCTATTAATATAAAAAAGTAAATTTACACTCCCACATTTATTCCTATTTTAAATTATAAAAAAATTCCCAATGGATTAGAAACTTTACATAAAAATATTAATGT
Organism: Herpailurus yagouaroundi; assembly: GCF_014898765.1. Lineage (NCBI taxonomy): Eukaryota > Metazoa > Chordata > Mammalia > Carnivora > Felidae > Herpailurus > Herpailurus yagouaroundi. The sequence goes on along the minus strand of NW_024412394.1, from coordinate 46,774,577 downwards.
TGTGGAAGAAAATCTAGATGACTGTGAAAAATCTAGGTGCTTAAAAGAATCTAGGCATCTTACTCATTACTGGAAACCTAGAAACTGTTAAGTAAAAGATAGAATATTAGATTATATCAATAGGGCAAAAAATACTATAAACTAAATCAAAATGCAAATGAAAGCCTTGGGAAAATATTTGTAATACAGACAAGAGACAGGGGGTTAATGTTTATAATACTTAAAGACCTCATACAAATTCAAACAAGTTGCCAAAAGACCTCAGTAGAGATAATATCAAAAAGCATGAGCAAACAATTCACATAAGAGAAAATTCACATGGGTAGCAAACACATGAAAAGATTCTCAAACTCACTAGTGACCCAGTGATGCAAATTTCATTTTAGAACTCTCAGACAGATGGAAATGGAAAAGCCCAGTAACACCTGTTGGTGTTGTTGGTGAGGATGCCAGGCAAAGCCTTCTCACATTCACTGCAGGTGCAAATATGCATTGTGACAGCCTTTTGGTGATATAACATCTATCAACAGTTTTAAAATTATAAACACATATATACCCTGACCCAGGAATTTCACTCCAGTTAATCTATCCCTTATAAATAAAATTACCACTGCTTAAAATATCTGTGCAATCACATTTATTATAACATGGTTTATTAGTAGAGAAAATCTAGAAGCAAAGTAAGTACTATCATGCAACATCCAGGTCGCAAAATTTTATGTAGCCGTTACAAAGAATGAATTAGTTCTACCTATTCCAGTTGATTCGGAGGGATTCTCATGGGATAACATGAGCGGGAAAAGCAAGTTGCCAAAGAGTGTGTAAAATAATCCAGTTTTTAAAGAACCATTAAAAACTCCTGTGTGTGTATATGATTAATAGAGTTCTTACATGCTTATATGAGAGAGAAGAAAATTATGGTAGACTAGATTGTTCACATGGGTTGCCTGAGGCAAAAAGGGGAGTAGGGGAAAGAGGGAGAACTAAACAAAGAAGAAGGTTAATATAAAATAAAAGTATGTTGGGGTACCTGGGTGGCTCAGTTGATTGAGTCTCTGACTTCGGCTTAGGTCATGATCTCACCGAGCATGAGTTCCAGCTCTGCATCGGACTTGCTGCTGTGAGCCCAGAATCTGCTTTGGAGCCTCTGTTCCCCCTTCTCTGCCCCTCCCCCACTTGAGCCCGGTGCTGTGCGCTCTCTCTCACTCTCTCTCTCAAAATTAAATAAACATTTTTTTAAAAGATGTAAAATAAAAGTATGTTGATATAGTCACATTTATGCATTATGCAATTTCTATGTATTCATTTGTAAAAGTGAAACAGTGAAATCAAATGTGACGAAATAAATAAGATAGCCTGTGTGCAATTATCCCTCCTGCACTCTCCCCTCTCCTCCCACCCATCAGTTTTCTGCCTCTTTTCTTCATTGTGATTTGCTTACATAAGTAATAGATGTAACGATTCTATTTCATAGCTTGCTAGCTGCCCGGCTTGGAAGACAGAGAGGGTAGGTGTGACTTTAGGAGTGGGGCTGGGGAAACTGCTGCTATGAATAAGGCACAGGCGTCGCTGATTTAGACTGGGGATATGAGGCAGGCCTTCATTAACTGGTGCCAGTCTGGCCTGAATGATGAGTAGAAATTAGCCTAAATTGTGCTTTAATTCAACGGGTGTCTCTTTTTCTGAATCTGTCTGAGAATTCCATCTGATCACACTACATGGAACTTTCAGTACGTACTCACAGTTCATTCAGTGAGTCAATACACATTTCCTTAGCATCTGCTGTGTGCCAAACACTGGGCTAGGCGCTGTGGTTTGTATAAAGATAAATGATGCCCACTGCTAGTTCTCAGGAGGCTTTTGGTTTGTGGTGAGGCAAACATTTAACATTTAAGACTAAATGCGGATGTACCAAAATAGAAGTATTAAAGCAGGTGGGAGGCAGAGGAGAGAGAAAGATCAGGGAATGCTTTCAGAAGAAGTGGTGGCTGAACCCGCCTGGGTGCCCAAGGGAAAAATACAAGCAAGGCTTGGAATCACAACAGTAGTCTATAGCTTTGGGATATGGGGGTTTGTCCAGTGTGTCTGGGAACACAGCATGTGGACAGGGGAGGATTTCAGAACTGTTTGAGATCAGGTCATGGGCAGCCTTGAATTCCATGCTAAGGATTTAGAACAAGGGCGTTATATGAGCTGACATGTGCATTTTAGGAAGCTCAGTCTAGGTCAGTGTTCTAGATGAATTGAAGAATAGAGGCTGAAGGTGGGGGGGACAAGTCACACTTAAAGTTATACAGTATTCTCTGTGATGGGAGGGGATGAGACCCCGGGCTAGGGCTGGGGAAGTAGAAATGGAATAGGTAGGAAGCGATGGGTAAGTGGTATTTTGAAATGACTTAAAATAATTTGGCACACTATTGAACAAAGGAATAAAGAAAGGGACTGTGGACAGTGATTGACAGTTTTGGTCTGAATGAGTGGGAGGAGGCAGATACTACCAATGAGTATGGGGAGGAAGAAAAGCAGATTTTTTGGAAGATAAGAAGTTTTATGTGGGATTCCAGTGGGGCAATTATTCATTCATTTCTTCATTTATTCCATTCAACAGGTAATAATTAGGTACCTACTTTATACCAGTCACTGTGTAAGGCACCAGGGTATAGAATTGAACAGCACAGACAAAAATCCCTGGCCTCAGGAGCTTGCATGGAGAGATAGACAATAAACAAAATAAATGAGTAAAACATGTGTTGCAGAAGGGGTAAGTGCTATGAAGAAGAATAAGGCGGGGAAAGGGAACAGGGAATCCTGGGGTAGCTTGTGTTGCAGCTTTATTTTATTTATTTATTTACAATTTTTTAAAACATTTTTATTCATTTTTTGAGGCAGAGAGAGAGACAGAGCATGAGCAGGGAAGGGGCAGAGAGGGAGGGAGACACAGAATCCAAAACAGGCGCCAGGTTCTGAGCTGTCAGCACAGAGCCTGACGTGGGGCTCGAACCCACAAACAATGAGATCATGACTTGAGCCAAAGTCGGATGCATAACCACCTGAGCTGTCCAGGTGCCCTGTGTGTTGCAGCTTTACAGAGTATGGCTGGAATGATCTCATTGACATTAGATAAAGCTACGAAGGAGTCAGCGAGTAAGGCATGCATGTGTGGGGAAACAGTGTTCCAGACAGAGGAGACAGCAGATGCAAAGGCCCAGAGATGAGGATGTGGCTGGCATATTCAAAGGACAACAATGAGATCAAACTAGGTCATTCTAATGACTTTAAAAGTCAACAGGTAAATGCATTGATAAATAAAGATGTCAAACACACTGATGGAAAAAAGTGTGTGGAGTTGAAGAGGGAAATTTGAGCTGGTGATGCAGATTCAGGATAACTCCATAGACGTGATAGCTGAAGCCAAGAGAATAGGGAGAGAAGAAAAGAAAGGTGGGTGAAGGTCCCAACTACAATATGTATGGTGCAGTAGAGGAGTCAGTGAAGGCCACTGCAAGGGAGTAGATGTGCCAGACATTGGCTTTGTATGAAATTCTACAAGCAGGACAGATTTAAATTGCTTTACTTAATGAATTTATAAGCTGTGATTATTCAAAATCATAGTATATGCAAGATTAGCTTGGAAAATGTCCTACAGATAGGATCTTGTCTGATTGGAGTAAGCTTTGCCAGAATGCTAAGTCCAGCATTGGCAAAGATGCCACCTCCCTGCCATTTCTTTCAATTCCCTGTGTTTTCTTTTTGTGCCTCATATTGTTAGCTTTGAAAAGAGGAGAATTAAGTTATTCTGAGCGGTTCCTGGGGAAGTGCAGATGGTTTTGTATGGTTGCTGGGTGGCAAGCTCTGTGGCACAAATTGATACTCATGAGTCACGTTTGGTGAAAACGTAGAGAATACCCACCTCTTTACAGGAGCTCTATTGCACCAACCCGTGTTTCTTCTTTCTTACCCACTCAACTATAGCAAACACCTGAGTGAACTTTTATGTATCACGATCGATAATCACTTACCTCACCTGGAAACAACATATTATTTCTTCTGTTTGTTCCTGGGTGTTTTTCCTGTGCTATAAACTCAGCTGACATATGGTTTCATTGATTAAGAGTGTTGAAGCTTTGTGACAGCAGGCACATAAGGAAAATATCACTAGGGGTCAGGTCTAATATACTGCATGGGTTTATTTGTAGCACAAATCAACTGTTTTTGGTTTGTCTTTATGGGCCAAGAACAGCAGTTAAATGTGAATTACAGCCATACGACCAAGGGTCTTCCAGTTTCCTCATTGCTATTTCTTTTGTTAAGAAGAAGGCACTGGTTACAAATGTAGCTGTTGGCAATACCCTCCTTTGGTCCAAATCCTGAATTCAATATTTATAAAGCTGTATGATCACAGGCAAGTTATCTTAACTCCTTAACCTCCATTTTTTCATTTGTCTGCCAGGATTGTTTGTGAAGATTAATTGAGATAAGACACGCAGGGCACGTAATACAGTGTTGGTAGCTATGGAAAGTTTGGAAGAGGTTATACTTGCTATAATCAATTGACACCCACCAAAAAGAAAGTCCCACAGAGTTGCTTTGCTGTCAAGCTAATTACTGGATTCTGAATGAAGGGGTTGTAATTATTCATTCTTTGTTACATGTCCTGAGGGATTGAGTTCACCTGTAAGTAATGTGACACCATAGAGCTCCCAAGTTGAACAAATCAGGCCTTCTCTTTCTCCTCTGACTCTGAAAGATGTTCTCTCATGAAAAAGGTTCGCTGGATTATTTGCTTTTATAATAGAGTGAACTCAAGCCTGTGATCACGTACAGCCCAGTTCACTATCTAAGTGACAGGAAGTTATAGTGTTTTTACTGTAGAAAAGCCAGTGTACAATTTTCAACAGCTTCCTTTTGTAAATGTCAGTATCAGTTTCTAATAATCATGAGATTAATCTCAGTCTGTTTCCTGCCAGCACATAATAAGCTATTAAATAATATCTAATCATTAGATGATGGAGAGAGAAATACATTTGTCACTTTTGTTAAGTATATACCCTTATATATTCCCTCTTTCTTTCCTCAGTGACTTTTTCTCAACTAGCACACAAGTAAAATCATCACTGTTTTATTTATTTTTTTTAATTTTTTTTTCAACGTTTATTTATTTTTGGGACAGAGAGAGACAGAGCATGAACGGGGGAGGGGCAGAGAGAGAGAGGGAGACACAGAATCGGAAACAGGCTCCAGGCTCCGAGCCATCGGCCCAGAGCCCCACGCGGGGCTCGAACTCACGGACCGCGAGATCGTGACCTGGCTGAAGTCGGACGCTTAACCGACTGCGCCACCCAGGCGCCCCAAATCATCACTGTTTTAAATAAAGATTTGAGCCTGTTCAACTTGAGAATGTCGATTGTTTTTATTTTTGTTTGTTTATTTTTGAGAGATAGAGAGAGAGAAACGGAGCCCAAGCAGGAGTGGGGCAGAGAAAGAGGGAGACACAGAAACCAATGCAGGCTGTAGGCTCTGAGCTGTCAGCACAGAGCCCAGCACGGGTCTCGAACCCACGAACCTGAGCTGGTGTCGGACACTTAATTGACTGAGTCACCCGGGTGCCCCTAAAATGTCAACTGTTTTTATTCCATCAAACTTCTTGTTTTTAAAAAAAAATCCAAATGGCTAGCCTGTAGTCAGAAACTGCCCATATGTATGACCTGCCTATCAGATACCTGCATTTTAAAGGCATTGTTTCTTTCTTTCTTTTTATTTTGTAAGTTTATTTATTTATTTTGAGAGAGGGAGAGAGAGAGAGAGAGAGAGCGAGCACACGCACAAGCAGGGGAGGGGCAAAGAGAGAGAATCCCAAGTAGGCTCTGAGCTGTCAGTGAGGAGCCGGTGGCCTCGCTTGAAACCACAAACTGTGAGATCATGATCTGAGCTGAAACCAACTGACTGAGCCACCGAGGAACTCCTAAAGGGAGTGTTTCTTACTTTAGTTCATATGGCATTACATGAGCAGAGTTTCTGAAACCCTGGTTGAAATACGTTCTTCAGAGAAGGAGAGGTCCAGTATCTCAATCAAAATTCCACTGAGTCTATTAAAGCTCCCCCTAAATGCAACAAGAATAAAAATGGCAGGAAAAAAAAAAAACTTGAGAAGTAATAATACTGTCTGAAGATTTAACTCTGCAAATGTTACAAGGATCCTCCTTAGTGTATTTGTTTGTGATGAGGCTGCACTTAAATTGTCAGTTTTTGCCTCCTCAGTGGCTGATGAGAAAATTAATTCAGAATAACTTTTGGTATGAGGTGGATTTTAGCCTGGAGAAATTAATGAGGAAACCTATCCAAATGTCCTAAAGTTAAGCAAGAATAATTGCCAAGCATGCAAAATTTAAAAATACCATATTATGTGATAGGAATCAGAAGAAAATAGACGCCATGGGGTGCCTGGGTGGCTCAGTTGGTTAAATGTTGGACTCTTGATGTTGGCTCAGGTCATGATCCCAGGGTTGTGAGATTGAGCCCTGATCAGGTTCCATGCTGAACGTGGAGCCACCCAGGTGCCTCCATCCATGATGGGTGTGGAGTCTGCTTAAGATTTCTCTCTCCCTTTCCCTCTGCTCCTCTCTGACTCTGAATGCACTCTTTCACTCTCAAAAAAGCCACCCCCCCAAAAGAAAACAGAAAAAAAGAAAAAAATAGATGCCGTAATACTGTAATTGTAATAACATGAAAACAATGACTTTTATCAGTGTCAAACGAATGGTTTATTTTGGATGTGCTACAACTAAGTTTTATCATTAACTCTTGGTTCAATTTTGGAATCTCTAACCAGTGCAAAAACTAGATATGTGGGCTTTGATCTAAGATTAACCCAAATAACAGTCCAGTTTCTGTTCAGATGGATTGAGATAGGAATGATTTATTTATTATTTTTTTTTTTTCTGTAGCTACAGTATGCCATATGCCACCAGCTTGCTGGGTTAAAAAGAGACAAAGAAAAACTTTTGTTTTGCTTGAAAGCTTTCATTGTTTCACTAGGCTACAAATAACTTCTCAAGTAAAAGATCCTGGACTTTGGTGTGTATATTCCAGGCATTTGGAATACATTGCAGAGATAGGACAGCTGGAAATTAGTCAAACCCAGCTGGTGAAAACGAGTACACTCCCACACTCCTCTTTTTGAGACAATCTCTTTAATCTCTGAGTTGCAGACTGCAATCCCATAATACCAATGTGTAGGAAACATAAAAGATCTGCCAATGACCAATTTAAAGAGGGGATCATAGGAGTTGAAGTCAAAAGCTAAGGAGGAATGGTTGACAATTATTTGAAATCCCATGTGTGTCAGTTAGCTTTTACTGAATGGGAAACCACTTCAAAACTTAAACTTGTTTAAAACAAGAGCCATTTATTTAGCGCACACTTTCCTGCATCCACAGTTTGGAATGTGCTGGGTGATTCTTCTGGTTTAGGCTGGCTCCTATTTACCGGCAGTCAGCTGTTGGTTGCCTCTGCTACTGAGGATGGGGTAGCTGTTGGCTTGGCTGGTAGGGCTCACTGAACCACATACCTTTCATCATCCAGTAGGTTTGTTGGGGCTGCTTCCCATGGTGGTGATGGTGGTGGCGGCAAGAGAGGCGGCCTCAGTACACAGTGCTTTTCAAGCCTTTGCTTGCATCGTGCTTGCTAGCATCTCACTGGTCAAAACATGTCCCATGGCCAATCTGAGACTCAAGTTTGAGGGCACTCAAACTGATATGATAAATGGGGTATGGATACAGGGAGAGGAAGCATGTATGGCCATTTTTCCAACATGCTGCATAGGGTTTATTAAGTAAGATCAACCACTGAATGAAGTAAGGAATCCTTTTTTTTTTAATTTATTTTTTTAAATTTAATGTTTATTTATTTTGGGAGAGAGAGAGAGAGAGAGAAACAGAGTGCGAGCAGGGGAGGGGCAGAGAGAGAGGGAGACACAGAATCTGAAGCAGGCTCCAGGCTCTGAGCTGTTGGCACAGAGCCTGACATGGGACTCGAACTCACGAGCCATGAGATTATGACCTGAGCTGAAGATGGTCGCTCAACTGACTGAACCACCCAGACACCCCTAAGTAGGGAATCCTAGTTGTGTAATTTTGGCACAATCCAAAAGCTGTCATTTATTTAATTTTTAAATTTTTGATTAATTTTTTTGAGGGAGAGAAGGCAGAAGTGAGCAAGGGGCAGAGAGAGAGAATCCTAGGAGGGGCAGAGGGAGAGAGAGGGAGGAAGAGAGAGAGAGAGAGACAGAGAGAGAGAGAGAGAGACAGAGAGAGAGAAGCGAGGCTCACCTGAAGTGGAGCTCGAGTTCACCTGATATGGGACTAGAACTCATGAACCATGCGATCATGACCTGAGCTGAAGTCAGATACTTAGCAATTGAGCCACCTAGGGACCTGCAAAAGCTGTCATTTAAAGAAATATTTTGGAGATGGGTCAAAGACAGGCTTGATGCTGGATCGTGGGTAGTTCTATTTTTTTTTTTTAATGTTTATTTATTTTTGAGAGAGAAAGAGTGTGAGAGGGGGAGAGGCAGAGAGAGAGGGAGACACAGAATCTGAAACAGGCTCCAGGCTCTGAGCTGTCAGCACAGAGCGCGATGCAGGGCTTGAACTCATCAGCCAAAGTCTACAATTAACTGACTTAGCCACCCAGGCGCCCCAGGTAGTTCTATGTTTAACTTTTGGCGGAACCTCCATACAGTATGTTAATTATATTGGAATTAAAATTTAAGAAAAAGACAAGTTTAATGCAAATAATAGATATGTTTATCTAAAGTTAATGCTTTGTCCAAAACCTTCTGGGGACGCTGCTCGGATTATCAGACTTCATGGAATTCAGTCAGAAGGAGTTAGGAGCTCTCTCTGCTTGGAGTTACAGTATTGTAGTCTGCATTAGAAAATGCTGAGAATCTTTGCTTAGGTTCCAGAATGGTTATTCTAAGTAATTCAATGCAATCTATCCTATCCTTTTGTGTTTAGAGTTTTAGTAAAAGTAAGTATTTTTAGCTTATAGGCTTTGTGTATATAATTATATAGCATGGTTGACTTTTAGGGGAGTGGTAGTTGTAAAGACAAGTTAGAGTAAGATGTTACAATTTGAAAAGGTTGAAAGTGATTCACAGAGCAGAAAGAGGCAGTTTTTCATCACTGCCTCATGTTAGGGTGAGGCCAGAATGTGACCCCTGTAGCTCATTTTTTGGGAAAGAGATAGAAGTTGCTCTTAGGTGATGGATTCATCTGAAAAAAAAAAAAAAAATACAATCACTATCCTACCCTCATCCTACCCTAGTCCATTCTACCCAAAAATTTGTTCTAGTATTTCAGAAAATTCAAACTTCTAAATTTATTTAGTCTTAAGAAAAGAAATTATTTTTGTTCTTATCATCTAAATAATTACTACCAACACATGTAAACTAAGGTTAAATTGTTTTCTCATTTCAAGTGAGAACTTTCTATATTAAAACTTCCCTAGGTGCATTCTTTGACTACTGCTTAGTGATCCTTTCCACCTCTTTGGAGGAATTTATCAATTTCCAGACCGCTTTTATGTTTCTTTCTTGATATCACAGACTTTTTGCTCCAGAATTGGTTTGGGATGTCAAGCATGAATAAAATGCCAGATGCAGCACAGCCTCAGTAATTAACATTACTTGAGATTGAAGTAGTGAAAGGTTGAACTCAAGCCACTTTGAAGAGAAAAATATTTACTACATTATGTTTCCACACTGTGTTGAGCCCTTTGGATTTTTTTTTAAGATTTTTTTTTTAATGTTTATTTATTTTTGAGGGAGAGAGACACACAGAGTGTGAGGGGAGGAGGGACAGAGAGAGATGGAGACATAGAATCCGAAGCAGGCTCCAGGCTCTGAGCTGTCAGCACAGAGCCCAGCGTAGGGCTAGAACCCACAAACTGTGAAGATCATGGCCTGAACCGAAGTCGGACACCTAACCGACTGAGCCACCCAGGTGCCCCAAGCCCTTTGGATGTTTAAAAAAAAAACTGGGGTGCCTGGGTGGCTCAGTCAGTTAAGCGTCCGACTTCAGTTCAGGTCATGATCTCCCAGTCTGTGGGTTTGAGCCCTGCGTTGGGCTCTGTGCTGACAGCTCAGAGCCTGGAGCCTGTTTCGGATTCTGTGTCTCCCTCTTTCTCTGACCCTCCCCTGTTCATGCTCTCTCACTCTCTGTCTCAAAAATAAATAAATAAATGTTAAAAAATTAAAAAAAAAAACATTAAAAGTCAACAGTACCTGACTTGAAAGAATTTGCAATTATTTTGAGACCCACTCATGAAAAATAACTGGAAAGAAAGCTGTATGGCATAGCGAGAGTGAGTAGAATGGATCTGGAAATTTAGACAAGAGCAACTCTGTATAAATGACTAGGAAAATAAGTCTTTCTTCAAGGATGTGAGATTTGAGGTAAAATTTGTAAGCAGTGGGATTTCTCAATAGTGAAAGTGACTAAGGAATGGAGACCGTGGATCATAGCTGCTGGAGTCCTAAGCATAGAAGGCATCTCTAATTTCCAGATTCCGCTTTGTTAGAATCCACTCCCAATGGTGAGGTCCCGAGGCACCCAGGACAGAAGGGGCAAGTTGGGAATCAAACTGCAGGGATGCCCAGGGGCCAAAAGCAGGGTGGTCTCATGTCAGTAGGGGGTCATACTGGGGAGTAATGGGAGCCAGTGGTGGTCACGTAAATAGAGCTGGATTTAGGAGGGTCTTGACTATCCAAACGAGAATCTTGGCTATGATTTATAAATACATTAGGAACTTAGAAAATCTTTTTTTTTTTTTTTACATTTTAAAAAAAAATTTTTTTTTTTTTCCAACGTTTATTTTTATTTTTGGGACAGAGAGAGACAGAGCATGAACGGGCGAGGGGCAGAGAGAGAGAGGGAGACACAGAATCAGAAACAGGCTCCAGGCTCTGAGCCATCAGCCCAGAGCCCGACGCGGGGCTCGAACTCACGGACCGTGAGATCGTGACCTGGTTGAAGTCGGACGCTTAACCGACTGCGCCACCCAGGCGCCCCATTTTTTTTTACATTTTTAAAAAAAATTTACTTTGAGAGAAAGAGAGCACATGCACACATGAGTGGGGGAGGGGCAGAGAGAGAATCCCAAGCAGACTCTGTGCTGTCAGTGCAGAACCCAATGGGGGGTTTGAATCCATGAACCATTTATTCATGACCTGAGCCGAAATCAGGAGTCAGTCACTCAACTGACTGAGCCACCCAGGCACCTGGAACTCAGAAATTCTTGAAAAGAAATATCTTTGAAGATTAGAGCAGTGAACATATAGTTACCTGACTAATGATGAGTAGTGATTACTGAAGGAAGAGCCGGCCAAGCAGCTTTTAAAGGCCAGATAAGGGTAATTCAAATGTACCCTATGTACCCATGGGAGTGGTTGAAATTTATTCTCTATTGGATCCTCAATTCTTCTGCAATCTTGTTAATTGCAATTAACCTCTTGCAATTGCCTCAGTAATTACTTTTGCTTATAGGGTACAAGGGAAAGCTTTGGATTCTCCAGTTTGAACAGCACCATTTCAAATTAGTGGTATCTGAATCAATAAAGTAATACTTATGTTGAATAGTTACCTTAGAATTCTGATGAAGTAGTTATGGACTGAACTGTGTCATCTTTCCCCCATCCACATCTGTATATCATCAAAAGCTTAACCTGTAGTGTGCCTGTTTTGGAGACAAGGCCTTTGAGGAGGTAGTTAAGGTTAAATGAGGTCACAAGGGTGAGGCCCTAATCCAATAGGATTGACGTCTTTATAAGAAGAGAAGACACCTGAGAACATAGAGGAAAGCGGTCCTTGAGAACACAGTGAGAAGGTGGCCATCTACGAGTCAGGAAGTGATATCTCACCAGAAACTGAATTTTCCTACACCTTGATCTTGGACTTCCAGCCTCCAGAATTGTAAGAAAACAAATTTCTGTTGTTTAAGCCACCCAACCTGTGGTACTTTGCTATGGCAGCCTTAGCAAACTAACACAGGTAGCAAGCACCAAAATGAACATTTGGGCCCTGTGGGCTGTGGCTTACAGTTGCTTAACTTGCTTGTCGTCCACACCAGGCACAGGGAGGATCTAGGCTTGCAGCTTCCTAATCGAATTACTGTAAAGAGTGTGAGGCCCCAGATCCTGACTTTGTTATCATCATGTACATACAGCTTTCAAGTGTCAGGGGATACTTTTTCGACAATACCTTGGCAAGGACTATTGTAGATTTTGGTCATGGGTGGGAAGTTCATGAGAGAATTTCCCTGAGGAAATCCATACTTTTGTGTGGATGAGAATAGTTATGCTTCTTAAAACAGAGTATTGACTTACAGGCTCTAATTGAGGTTGCTGAGTGATTGATCTCTTGACAATAGCAGGGACCAACACATCTGTTTGCATAGCAAGTAGATTGTCTTTATTTGGTGCTATGCCAACAAGCTCTTTCTCGTGAACAAACCGGTGTTGCAATTTGTATTTGTATAATAGCTGGTTTCCAGGCAGAATCAATATGGTTTTGAAAGGTGAGTCTCACCTGTGTTTTCTAGAACTCTTCTGGGTTTTCTATTCCCTTGAAAATCAATTTGTACGATTCTAAGGTTAAAATTGGTCTGCCTGGGACATCTGGGTGGCTCAGTTGGTTAAGTGTCTAACTCTTGATTTCAGTTTAGGTCATGATCTTATAGTTTGTGGGTTCCAGTCCACAGTGGAGTTCCTGCTTAGCATTCTCTCTCTCCCTCTCTCTCTGCCCCTCCCCCACTTGCATTCTCTCTCTCTCTCTCTCTCTCTCCCTCTCCCACCTAAAAAAAAAAAAAAAACAAAAAAACAAAAACTCAAAAGCTGGTCTGCCAGAAACTATTTTGTGCCACAGGATGCACAATAATAATATCACCTCTTCCCTCACCCCCTCTCTCCTTTCAAAACTGCTACCTGTTCTTAATCTCTTTGCCATAAAAAATCTCTTAATTCAAGCAGAACCTGTTAAGATGTCTTGTTTTCCAGGTTTTACAAATGTTTCCTTTAGTAGGATAATTAATATAGTTTGAAATCAGCTGGAATCATTTTATTTGGAACAGAAGCAATTTGGCCTTGCTTGGTATGACTGAATCTAGAACTGGTTCTCTCTGTGGCTTATGCCCAAATGCTAGCTCTTTCTCTTGTGGAACTTTTCATGGATTTTTCAGATGTCCCTCCCTGTCCCTGGCCAAGGGCCTTCAAAATTTCCTTGAAGCTGGTTTTGTGTTCACTGGCTACCCCCTTCCAATGTCTGCTCTCGTCTATGCCATGAGGCATCTTTCAGTGTGGTTTGGCTCATGTCTCTAGCAGTCCTCTGCGGCAGGGTCCCTCACAGCTCACTCAAGCCTGATGCTCTTCTGCTTAGCTCACTATGGGTGCAAGCGCTGTTTTCTCTCTTTGCCCCTCTAGTTAAAAGTCACTCCAGCCAGGCTCTCACCTTAAGCTTTCCCAGATAATAACAGACCCCAGAATGTGCACTCTCCAACTCCACAAGACACAAGTCAAACTATTTCCCATGGCTACACATGCTCCCTGCTCAGTAATGTTCTCCTGGGGCTCCTGTCCTCATTGTCCATCCTTTGTCCTCCCAGCAAACACCTCTGTTCTTTTTGAGTAGTTTCTGAAAGCTCTGTCCCTAGGCTAGTGGCAGTGGGTGGTACTCTTCTAAAGGGGTTGGGGTAAACATGCAGAGCACTCAGAATTATGTTTAAATATTCACCTACAAGCTTAAATAATGTATTAGCTTTCTTTCCTATACCCTGGAGATTGGTGATATGCTAAGGATTGTAGTTTTCTTTTTTAGGGGATGCTTCTTAGCCAGTCCTGTGGGGGTATTTGGCACCTCTATTTAGAATGTAGGGATACCTGACACCTATTCATTTCAGCTGAAATTAGGAAGGTCCCATTTAACATCCTATTTTTGTAATTAATTTTTTGAATGTTTATTTTTGAGAGAGAGAGAGAGAGAGAGAAAGAGAGATAGAATGTGAGCGGGGGAGGGGCAGAAAGAGAGGGAGACACAGAATCTGAAGCAGGCTCTGAACTGTCAGCGCAGAGCCCAATGTGGGGCTTGAACCCAGGAGCCATGAGATCATGACCTGAGCCAAAGTGGGACTCTTAATGGATTGAGCTGCCCAGGCACCCCTGAACAAGAAACTTCTTTGCTTGCTTTTACTTGCTTAGGTAGCACACTGTTACTTATACTGTTACTTACAACAGTACGCTATAACAGGAAAGTATATTAAAAAAAATTTTTTTTAACATTTATTTATTATTGAGAGATACAGAGAGACAGAGCATGAGCATGGGGGGGGGGGCAGAGAGAGGAGGAGACACAGAATCTGAAGCAGGCTCCAGGCTCTGAGCTGTTAGCACAGCCCGACATGGGGCTTGAACTCATAAAACGTGAGATCATGAGCTAAGCTGAAGTTGGACACTTAACTGACTGAGCCACCCAGGCACCCCAGGAAAGTATATTTTAGAATTGTGAGCATTGCAATACATGTTACCAGGGACATTCAAAGATAGATAGTAAATATACCATATGCTGTCTTAGGCACATATTTTATTATGAGAACTCTTTCTAGGGCATGCACATGAAGTGCCAAACTACAGGGAACATATTAGAGAGTACAACTTAGGAAAGCATTCAAATCAATAGTGCAACATTCAATTCTTGGGTTTATTAAGTGTCATATCTAAGAATAATGTGATTGTTAATTGGGTTTACAATTAAATATATAGAAATGAATGATGAAATACACCAACATTTTGTAAACAGTTGTGAAAATTTGATGTCATTGTAGTAGAATATTCTTTTAAAATGAATTTTTATTATTTATTTACTTATCTATCTATTTATTTTTGAGAGAGAGAGAGAGAGAGAGAGAGGCAGGGGGAGAGGGAGAGGGAGAGAGAGAATATTAAGCAGGCTCCACTCCCAGTGTGAGAGTCAAGAGTCAGACACTTGGGGTACCTGGATGGCTTAGTTGATTAAGTGCACAACTCTTGGTTTCGGCTCAGATCATGATATTGCGGTTTTGAGAGCTCGAGCCCTGTGTTGGGCTATGCACTGACTGTACAGAGCCTGCTTGGGATACTCTCTCTCTCTATCCCTCTCTCTCTGCCCTTCCCCTACTTGTGCTGTCTCTCTTTAAATAAATAAACTTTAAAAAAAGAGTCATACACTTAGCTGACTGAGCCATCCATGCACCCCCAAAATAAATTTTTATTTTAGAACAGTTTTAGATTCACAAAAGAGTTGCAAAGATAGCTAGATAGTTCCTGTGTACTCTGTACCTAATTTCTTTTATAGTTAACATTTTGCATTCCACATGACACATTTGTCACAACTAATGCATATGTAATGTATATGACACTAACAATAGACTATTATCAGACTATATTTCAGTAGTTTTTAACCCAAAATTCTTTTTTCTGTCCCAGGATCCTGTCCAGATATCACATTAAATTTTGTCAGCATGTCTCCTTAGGCACCTCTACTGTGACAGTTTCTCAGACTTTCTTTGTTTTCAGTGACCTTGACAGGTTTGAGGATTATGATTCAGGTGGTTTTTAGAATGTTGCTCCTAGTTAGACAGGAGGTACGAGTTTTAAGGAGGATGACCACAGATGTAAAGTGCCATTCTCATCACATCATATTAAGGTACATGACTTATCATTGTTGATATTAACCTTGATCACCTGGGTGAAGTAGTATTTTTTCAGGTAAAGTTTGGTACAATTACTCTTTGTCCCCCTTTCTATACTGTACTCTTTGGGTTGGGGTCACTATGCACAATCCACACTTAAGTGATGGGGAGTTATGCTGTATCACCTTGAGGGAGCACTATCCACATAGATTATTTGGAATTCTGTATGGTAGGTTTCCTATTCTCTGTCATTTTTAATTTATTCTATAATTTATTTATATCATTATGGACTCATGGATAGATACTTATTTTATATTTTGGGCTACAATCCAATACTACAGTATTTATTTTTTTCCTAAAACTATTCCAGCTTTGGCAATTGGGAGCTCTATCAGTGGGCTACTGTGTCTCTTTGATATACCTCTATCATTGTGTTTTTTGAGGACACCCTGGCTTTCTGGAACTACAAGGTGCTTTAAGTCTGTCTTGTGCATTTCCTGCCCCAGCCCTAGAATCAGCCATTTTTCTAAGGAATGCCAGTTCTTTTCATTAGAGAATGACATTGAAGATCAAGATCTGGGCACTGAATATGCTCATTGTCTTGAGGGCTAGTTTTATTTTTTAAATTTAGAATTTCCACGATATCAGAAAAGAAGTAAATAGTTGTCCATGTGGATCTGAGTGGATCATAAATCAGTGAAGAAATTTCCAGCAACTCTGGTACCTGGAGACCAAAATCTGAGAGAGGTTTTAGACTATAGGTTGAAGACCTTCCAGGTAATTAGGGTAGACTTTCTAGGTTGGGGGTGAAGAGTTTTGTTTTGAGAAGTAGGAGATGTTCCAACATTTAAGAGTTCAATTTCCTGAGGCTAGGAAGGCACAGAGGTGGCTGTTTCCATGGGTATTGGATCCCTGTGTCTTACTTGTGTGTAGCACTTAACAGGTGGCAAGACATTGCATGGATGCCTGCGTGGGTACCCTAGTAAGTGTGGGGGCCTTGGGTGCCTCAGAAGTCCCCACAACAGAGTTGACACCAAGAAAATATAGTGACAGCAGAACATGACACCTTCAATGGTCCATATCATTTGGGAAAGGAGAATGGCCTGAGAATAAGGGCTTTCTCTCATATTTTTCTGGAGTGCACAAGCTGAGTTCATTTATGCTTCTTTGTGTGTTTATTCCAGACAGCAATATTTATTTCTTTTTAAAAAGTAAAAACTGGTTAGCTTAAATTATAGGAAGTGTGTCTATATACTTTGTTTCAGTTCCATGAGTTTCCTGTTTTCTACGAGTCTTTTTTGTGAAACATATCTAACAGACATCTAAACCAGAGATGAACATGGTTGTTAGAGTTTTCCCATGTTAAGCCAACTGAGACAAGATCAGGACCTTGGGGTAACAAGAGAAATTAAAACTGAGCGGAGTCATGATCTGCTTACTATCGCAGCATAAGAAATTACCCCCAAACATACTGGCTCAAAGCAGCCATTTTGTTTGCTCACAATTTTTGGGTAAATACTTCAGGAAGGGCTTGGGTAGGCAGTTTTTGCTTGGAGTGTCTCCCATATTTGCTTTTAGATGTCAATTAGGACTGTAGTCATCTGAAGATTCAAGTCAATTGGAGAAACAATGGCTCACTCTCAAAGCAGTGGATGCTAGCTGTCAGCAGGGAGCTCATCTGGTGCTGTTAGTTGGAGCACTGGCACCTGAACTCTCCAGCATGGTGATCTCAGAGTAGGTAGATTTATTATGTGTGGTGGCTAGCTTCTTCCAGAGTGAGCATCCCAAAAGGACCAGGTAGAAAATTGGTGGTCTTTTCTGACTTAGCAGAGGATGTCAGAGTGCAATTTATTCCTAGTCTATTGATCAAGGCAGTCACAAACACATCTAGATTCAAAGAAAGAGGACATATACCCCACCTTGAAGTTGGGGTAGTATCATATAATTTGGGGACTAAGTTTTAAAATTGACATAAGCAATAAGTGTTTTCAACTTTATTATTATTATTAT
Source organism: Herpailurus yagouaroundi (assembly GCF_014898765.1). Classification (NCBI taxonomy): domain Eukaryota; kingdom Metazoa; phylum Chordata; class Mammalia; order Carnivora; family Felidae; genus Herpailurus; species Herpailurus yagouaroundi. The sequence goes on along the minus strand of NW_024412394.1, from coordinate 46,756,847 downwards.
TATTATTATTATTATTATTATTATCATTTTATGATTGAGTAGGTTTGTGATGAGAATTTTTCTTTTCAAATTTTTATTTAAATTTTAGTTAGTTACCATACAGTGCAATATTGGTTTCAGGAGTAGAATTCAGTGATTCATCACTTACAAACAACACCCAATGCTCAAGGTAAGAAGTGCACTTCTTAATACCCATCATCCATCTTGCCCATCCCCCACCCAACTCCCTCCATCAACCTTCAGTTTGTTCTCTATCTTTAAAAAATTTTTTTCTTTCAACGTTTATTTATTTTTGGGACAGAGAGAGACAGAGCATGAACGGGGTAGGGGCAGAGAGAGAGGGAGACACAGAATCGGAAACAGGCTCCAGGCTCTGAGCCATCAGCCCAGAGCCCGATGCGGGCTCGAACTCACGGACCGTGAGATCTTGACCTGGCTGAAGTCGGACGCTTAACCGACTGCGCCACCCAGGCGCCCCTGTTCTCTATCTTTAAAAGTCTCTATGGTTTGCTTCTCTCTCTTTTTCCCCCCTCCCATATGCTCATCTGTTTTATTTCTTAAATTCCACACATGAGTAAAATCATGTGATATTTGTCTTTCTCTGGCTGCCTTATTTCACTTAGCATGATACATTCTAGCTCTATCCATGTCATTGCAAATGGCAAGATTTTATTCTTTTTGGCGGCTGAGTAATATTCCATTATGTATATATGTGTGTGTGTGTGTATCATCTTTAAAATGATGATCATCTTCAAATTGATGATCTTTAAAATTAAAAAAATTTTTTAATGTTTATTTTTGAGAGAGAGAGAGAGAGAGAGAGAGAGAGAGAGAGAGAGCGCACTAGTGGGGGAGGGGCAGAGACAGAGAGGGGGACACAGAATCTGAAACAGGCTCCAGGCTCTGAGCTCGAACTCCAGAACCGGGAACGGTGAGATCATGACCTGAGCCGAAGTTGGGTGTTTAACTGAGTGAGCCACGCAGGCGCCCCTATACCACATCTTCTTTATCCACTCATCAGTTGATGGACATTTGGGCTCTCTCCACAATTTGGCTATTGTTGACAATGCTGCTATAAACATCCGATTGCATGTACCACTTTGAATCTGTACTTTTTCTTTTCTTTTTTTTCCTTTTTACAAACCCTTGTGTCGGTGGAGGGCTGACTTCCAATAGATTGCAGCAAGAGAGCTGCTCTGCTACCTATGAAACCCTGACCTAGAAGTAGGTTGTCTATGAATGGTTTAGCACTAGGTTCCCTGAACATGTGAACATGCCTTGAGTGATGGGCAAGGGAGTGGCCTCCTTTCCAGCCTTCACCGGTTTTCCAGGTTGAGGGGCTCAGCACACTGAATGGTGGGGTTTGCCACATATTCAGGGCAAGCGCAGTGGCCACCTGAAGGGTGGGTGTGGGACGGGCTATCCAAAGCTAACTGAGGCCCCAAAGCGCTGCTGTATTGTTCTGCCTGGGTGGGATTCTGACTTAGAGGCATTCAGTCATAGTCCCACAGATGGTAGCTTCACTCCACTAGCTCCTCAGCCAAGCATATACAACTATTGAATCTGCATTTTTGTATCCTTTGGGTAAATGCCTAGTGGTGCAATTGCTGGATCATAGGGTAGTTCTATTTTTAACTTTTTGAGGAACCTCCATACTGTTCTCCAGAGTGGCTGTACCAGTTTGCATTCACAACAACACTGCATTCACATTTTTTCCTTCAAGTCCTCACCAGCACCTGTTGTTTCTTGTGTTGTTAATTTTAGCCATTTTGACAGGTGTGAGGTGATATCTCATCATGGTTTTGAGTTGAATACATTTCTTACCCTAGTGCATGTCAGTGTCTATCTACCATTTGAATTTTGATTTGGAATGTCACAGAACAATTTTCACTTGTCTCATATCTTTGAATGTTCAGGGATGAGTCATAAGAGAAACAAGGCAGTAAATGGCTTAACAGTTATAACTCAGGGGGGTGCGCACAAAGCATGGCAGTTGGTGAGGCTTCAGGCTTTGGCTTTCACAGGCTTTGGTGAACCCAGCTCTGCCACTTGCTGTCTATGTGGCAATGCAAAAGCTACTTAATGCCTATGAGTTGACATTTTTCTTATCTGCAAAATGAGGACAATTATAGTCGTCATTCATTAAGTTATTCATGCAATTATTGCGCATCTATTTTGCAGCAAATTTACAGCATTGTAGTGAGATTTATGCATGAAAAGCACTTGTAACAGTGCCTAGAACATGGCTACAACTCAATTAATGTTTTAATTATTATTATTATAAGTAGTAGTAATATTTTGGCAACATGATGTAGATAAGGAGGTAGATGAACCTGTGATTCAGCCTGACACCCACCCAATAGGCCAGAGGAACCAGCGTAATGGTCAACATGAACTGTGGAGCTGTTCCTAAGGTTGATAAAATTGTTTCAGGGAAGGAGAAGGCTAGTCTTAAGGATATCTGGGTGTTTAGTGCATTCACTCATATTTTTCTGTTGCTTGCACTTCTAAACATGGCATCTCTCAACATTTGGTAATATAATTCTACTAATCCTGTTTTTTGGTATTAAATTCAATAATATATTGTTCAACAGACCATCCTTATAGAATCTGGTACTGTTGTAATATGTAAATTAAGAATAAAATTCACAGCCTAGTTATTATATTTTGTAGAGCAAATATTAGGTGAAACTAGTTGATGTCATAATTTCTTAGCTTTCCAAATATTGACCCCAGTGATGGCTTGCTTTTGGTTTATTTCATTGCCTAAATGTTTTTGATACATTATTATATTCTCTATATTTCTTTATTTACTTATTTTATCCCCAAAGTCAACCTTTTTAGTGTTCAGGCATATTATAAAGTAGATTAGTAGTCTATGTAGAAATAATTCATATTGTACATTGGATAATAACATTATGGCCAGTAGAGGGCATCAAGGAATTGTCCCAAGTACAGGTTTTGCTAAGACAAAAATATTGGTGTTTAAATTGCAGAACAATTTCAGCCAAAACATGCATACAAAAATAATTTCATGACGTAACTATATTCAAAGCATCATGGTTACACTACTGAGTGGTAATTTTGGGTCTCAGTCTATAACTATAGACATGCCTTAGTTATACATTTTGAGATAAGAATACCTCTTACTCATGTCAAAATGGAAACTGTTGAATTTTGACATTCTTCGGAAAAATATAAAGGGTTAAATTTAAAAATGAAAAGTTTAACTTCTAACTTTTTAAATAAGTATATACAGCCCCTCAGTGTCTTCATTTCCTCATCTTTTAAATGTGGGAGATTGAAGAAGTACTCTCCAAGGTCTTTTCTACTTATATCACAATGTGACAATGAATCTTTATTCATCTTCTGGGAATACCAGTGCAAACAGGAGAATTCAGATGTATGCTTACTTCTCAGCCATTGGAGGGCTCCCAGCATCAGATCAGAACTTGGATTAAAAGTCCCTTGCAAAAAAAAAAAAAAAAAAAAAAAGTCCCTTGCTGTTTGTGGATATAATGTGTCTGATTTCTTAGCGTTTTTTAATCAAAATAAAGATAATTCATTATCTTAGGGCTGAGATTTTCTGATTTCACTTCCCATCCTCTTCAATCTTTCTCTCTCCCTCCCACCCACCCTTCTTCTCTCTCTCTCTCTCTCTCTCTCTCTCTCTCTCTGGCTTTGTGGCTCACCAAAGCACCTTTTTTTTAAGAGTGTGTGTGTATGTGTGCATGCACATGAGCAGGAGGTGGTGGGTGGGAGGAAGAGGGGGAGAGAGAGAGAGAGAGAGAGAGAGAGAGAGAGAGAGAGAGAAGAGAATCTTAAGCAGGCTCCATTCCAAAACCCCAGGATCATGACCTGAGCCAAAATCCAGAGCCGGAAACTTAAACAACTGAGCCACCCAGGCACCCCAACACCTTTTTTGAGTATTATGTCATTTAACTCTTACAGCAACCTGGAGAGTAAGTCTTTATACCCTTATTTTTATAGATGAAGAAACTGAAGCTCTGAGAGGTTAAACAACTTCCTGATGTCACTCATTAATTTTGGGATAGAAATTTAAATCTAGGCTTTCTTACTTCATGTTCAATATTCTTTTCAGTCTACCAGAGAAAGTCTACACTTAACTCCAAATGCATTGTTTGGTAGAAGGAATTTATTACACTACAACTACTCATGGATATATTTTCAAGAATCATAAGATTTAAGAGATAGAAGGAATTAGGTGTTCTAATTCCTCATTAGCAAAAAATGCTTATGGCTCTCTCCAGATCTTCAACTTCCATTTCATCTTGTCTGTTGTGTTGGTCTCATTAGCTCAGTCTCCTCCAAAGAACAGAGCCTATGGCCACTGGGTTCCTATTTTTACAATTCTCAGGGACCAAACATAACCTTTAGGAAAAGATTTTGATTGGATCCCTGGAGCCACAGGAAATGGAGGCAAGGGAGAATTTTCCAAATTACTGAAGGAGCTGTTTCCAGAGGAACAGAGAAATGATTTTGGAGCATGGGTTATTGGCCCAGTGTGGGTGCCTCAGTAAAGATCTGTGGGCCTTCACTGGGGGTTGGCCGATAAATGCAACAAAAAGCAAGTGTAGGAAAGGCCCAAAGAATCTAATGGTGTTAAGGGTTGATCTTCAGAAGTATCCTATAAGGTACTTTTTGGTTACCAACATAACAAAAGCCAAGGAAAACTGTGCAAAACTATGATTCCTGGCTTTTCTTGACAGGCATGATGTACCTCCCACCTGGGGCTCACTGCCCTCAGGACGCACAGGGCTGAGAAGTACAGCTTTCTAGAAGGTAAAAGCTCACTGAATATGGTCTGATGGAGCTCTGGAAGCCAGGTGAACCATTTTTTAGGATGCTGACTTAGGTACACATTTAAACATCTTCTGTTAATGATGCAGGTATAGATCTTCGAGCTTAAACACACATTTTAGATTTTACACAGTATTAAAGTGCAAAATAAAAACTATTCCCTTAAGGAAGAATCTTTCACTGATGTCTCCAGATTTCCTGCTTTATGTTTCTGTGTCTTGCTGTTGCATTTGTTAGGATTCTGGGTTTGCAATGTCCAATACAGTCAGGTGTGAAACAGGCTAACTAAACAGGAGCAACTTCCTTCTTTTTCCCATTTCTTTCCCATTTCTCTTGGCCTTGTAACATAAGGATTAGTTAGGGAGATATGAACCCATGGGATAAAGTGCGTTTACTTACAGGATAGTCAATATAAGCATAAAAGCACACAGAAAATTATTAAAAAGTACTGATACAACTAATTTGGGGAAAAGCTATTAAATATGATTCCCACTACACTGTGCTGTGAGCAAAAAACCATAAGCCTGAAAGATGAGGTCAGTGCTCTGTCTTGGCTCTTATCCTGCAAACTTTCATGGCTCAGTTTCCATGTTTCTGTTTGAGGTCCCAAGTGTAGGCACTGTCATCCCCACTCTCTTCTGTCCCTACTTGCTCAAAGATCAGCTCAGATTTTCTGCTTCAATCCCATCAGATCTGGAGATACACCACTTGTATTGTTCTTGTTATTTCTTTTTGGTTCTTAATTGTCATGGCTCAAATTATGAAATGTAGGAAATGCAGGAGAATTTATTTTCCTGCCAATGTCTCCTCAAATGGCTTTGGATGGAGATGTCTTAGACTGTGCCATACAGGGTGCGGTCCTTAGACCAGTAACATCAGCATCACCTGGGAATTTTTAAGAAATATACAATCTCTGGCCTTACTTCAGACCTTCCATATCAGAAGTTGTAGAAATATTGCTCTTTACTGCACTTTAACACACTGTATTAAAAATGCTACTTAAATTAACTCTCTCTTCCATTAGACTAAACTTTCAGTTAGAGAAAGAATCTGTATTGTTTAGTTCACCACCGAATATCTAAGACCTAGCATAATTCCTGGCAGGTAGTAGGTGCTCAGTAAATATTTGTTAAATGACAAATGAATTGAATATCTGCCTTAGTAAGGGTTGTTTGCTTAACTGAGTTGTTAAGTAACCAGTGTGTTTAGAAGGACTCAGGGAAAGAGTAGTGCTAATGGTGGAGACAAATGAGGTGTGTAATTAACCTATTGTTATTTCCTAGAAAGGATTTTCTATCCAGTTGACTGTGATTAAGCAAGGGTAGACAATCTGCAATGTGGAAAAAGGATTGGTCTGTTTGGCAAAGAAGGTGACTCTTGTTTTATTCTACTATGTCCTCAAATTGTGGAATTTATGATCTGCTGCTAAAGTTACTGTACGTTCTCTTTGGCATTCTGAAACTTTGCTCTCTTTCAATTTAAAAAGGTCATTTTCTGGATAAATCTGATTTGTCTGTCCTCTAATTTTATTTCTGAAATTTCTCTAACATCTCCCCCCACCTCTCCTTCTGCTCAATTTCCTCCTCTTTAGTACAGACTCCACTTTTTGCTCCCTGGCTTATTCCAGCACCTGTGGTCTTCACTCTTCCATTCTTTTTCATTCAAGGATTCTTTCAAAATTTCAGGTCTGATCATGTTCTCCCTTGGTTGAAAACATCAGGCAATTTTCTGCTGTCTTCAGGGTAAGATCTAATGTCCTTAGTGAGGCATTTGAGACCCTTCATGGACATGCCTGGACCATCAGCCTCCTTTCTTGACTTTCTCCTTCCTACCCCATATACTGACCACCTCAGGCCACTTCTCATTCCCTAAACGCCATTTAAATCTCTGTGTCTACATGCTTTTATTCATGCTGTTTATCTGAATGAATTGTCAGCCTAGTGAACTCTTATATTATGTACCAGCCTAGTGAACTCTTGCATCATGTACCAGTGAAGGCTCCTTTCCTCTATCTCCTACAGAACTGATTATTTCTTCTTCTGCACAAACATAGCAGATTGTACATATCTCTACAATGCAATGTATCATACTCTGTTGTTTACTTGGATTTCTCTTCCAATAGACCATATTTTTCTTAAGGGCTACAGCTGGGTCTCATTCACAAGACAATCTGCTGCAAAGCTTGACACACAGATGTTAATAAATGTGTGTTGAATGAACTTTATCTTCAAATTATTATTTAGTAGACTAAGTTTCACACACACACACACACACACACACACACACACACACACACCCTTACTGGATTTTGGTAATTTTTCCTGGTTATTTTTATTAAGAAAGGGGTCATATCACTGGAAATATGCCCATTTGCTGGAGTATATTCAGATCTATGACATTTTAATAAGAGTCAAAGAGGTGATTCTATACCCTAGGATGCTTGTGACTGAGCTAAGCCTGGGTGAGTACAGAGCGGTTGTTAATGTCATGATTTTGCTCCACTCTAGAGAGGCCAAGATCAGGCTGCCCCAATATGGGCCACAGTGGCACATTTTATTTTAAATAAAAATTACTTAAGAGACAGCCTGTGCAAGAAGGACACTTAGACCCTTCTCTGCTTCCTGAGAGCAGGAACTAAATCTCCCATATGCAAGTACCCTCCTTGTACCAGGATGTAAAGAGACATCCTTACCACTAGAGATGGGAAATTGAGAGCCAAGCAGTCTGTAGAAACAACCCTTGTTGTTGTTGTTGTTGTTATTGTTATTATTATTATTATTATTATTATTATTATATTACTAATTTACTATTCCAGGCCAAATCCTGTTTAGAATTTCTTACTAATTGGGGGCAACTGGTTGGCTCAGTTGGTAAAGAATGTGATGCTTGATCTTGGGGTTGTGGGTTCCAGCATGTTGGGTGTAGAGATTACTTAAAAATTTTTTAAAAATCTTTAGAATTTCTTACTAATTGAAGCTCCCAAAGTTAAGTTTTCTTTGTCCTGTCAATTACTCAAAGATTTATTGTCTCATTGTCTAAAAAGTATAAAACCTGCCTGTCTTGGTCATTTCTTTATGTCTCAATTTCATTATTTGGCCTCCATGTACACACACTAAAACTTTTTTTTCTTCCATTAGTCTGTCTCATGTAAATGTAATTCTTAGTCCAGTTGGAAGACCATGAGGGTAGAGGAGAAATATTTCCTTCCCTCACCTAAATCCCTCAAAACACCTGTTGAGGACGCAAGTGTAACTAGTTCACAAACCCCTTATTTTTTAATTTTTCTTTTTAATTTTTTAATTTTTATTTGTATGAGAGAGAGAGAGAGAGAGAGAGAGAGAGAGAGAGAGAGAGTGAGTGGGAGAGAGGCAGAATCTGAAGCAGGCTCCAGGCTCTGAGTTGTCAGCACAGAGTCTGATGCAGGGCTCAAACATGACTTGAGCCGAAGTTGGATGCTTAACTGACTGAGCCACGCAGGCACCCTTTAAATGTGACAAACCCTTTAAAGATGACTGTTAGTACCTGTCATGAAATGGATATTGTGTCTTCCTCTAATTCATATATTAAAAACCTTCCTCAGCAGTCTGCAACCTGCAAGAGGGTCTTCACCAGAACATAACCATGCGGGAACCTTGAATCTCAGACTTCCAGCCTCCAGAAGTGTGAGAAATAAGTTTCTGTTGTTTCTAAGCCAACCGGTCTATGGTATTTTTGTTATAGCAGCCCAAACAGACTAACACGGCCCTTTGATCTCTGCCCACCGCCCCTCCCACCCTGTCCATTCTATTCCTTCCCACTCCCAAGGCTAAGAGTTAAGGAAAGGAAGGTCATTTTATCCTAAGAAGTAAAGTAAAAACAAATAACAACAACTTAAAAATAAAAAGCAACCTATGATGAATAGAACTACATCCATGGAGTAAAAAACTAAATGGAAAAATTTCATGAAGGCAACTGAGACATATTAGAGTCATGGAGACTATGTACATTTCCACACTAGAAAGGTCAATGGAAATGAAAAGACTTGAATCTGGTCCAACTGCACTTACTGTCCACATGGAGCCAGTGTGCTTATTCCAGAAGCTTATGGCTCAGAGACTCAGGAACTCTGTGCATTCAGGATCCTTCAGTTGGAAGAAAGAGAACGATGCAGACTTCCTTAAGTAGTGGTGGTCAATTGTAACGGTAACTGTTGCAGTAAGCAAGAAAGGAGTCTCTGGAGTATTTTCACAGCTAAACTTCAAGGACCTGGAGCATAGTTTGGGACCTGGAAGGTTGTCTGGGATTGTAAAAGGCAACTCTAAAGGACAGGCAACATTGTTAGTTTCTTAGCAGCAGGAATTAATTGAGTTTCATTCTTGTGCTTTGCCATGGATGCCAGTTGGCTGCTTTCTTTCTTTCTTTCTTTCTTTCTTTCTTTCTTTCTTTCTTTCTTTCTTTCTTTCTTCCTTTCTTTCTTTCTTTCTTTTTGGTCTCATTTTGCTTGTCTTTCTACTTCTGCTTCCACTGACAATGGAATGACTCTCTATGTGTTTTTTTTGCTCAAATTCTTGAGAGGTAAGAATGCCATTATCATAACCAATCACTTTATGTGTAAGGGGAGCTTTCACACCAGACCAGCTCATAGCACATGGCCAGTATATAGGCCTACTGTTCTTGGGTCCAGTGCCCAACTGCCCTAACTCATCAGCTGCAGATAGGGAAGCTGGGGACAGACAGGGGATTTCACCTGGTGCCACATGGTGAGTTATGCTTAAATAATCGCTTAGAGCTGCTTTTCTCAGTAGGAGCTGTGTCTTGTAACACATTTAGAAGGAGTTTGTTGGCAAGGCAGTCATTCTAAGGCAAGATCTCTCTGATATAGACATATTTTGGAAACTTTGATGATTCTTCCTAAGTATTAGCAATGATGTTGTTATCTTTATATCCTCCTATTCCAGTTTGTATAATGTCCAACAATTAAACATGAAATAACATGTACATACATAGTACACTTGGCATTCATTTTTAATCGGACTCTTGTAACAGTTATACCAATGACATTTGCCTGCACCAAACTTGCTTTTGGTTTCCTAATGGGACATTGTTTTTATTTCTAGATGCATGTGTGTGTGTGATTAGAAAGGGCAATTAGGCCTTAGTTTTTCGTGAGAAATGGATCAATAAGAAGTAATCAGGTAAAGTTGTCAGGTAACACTGTTTACATTGTGGTTGTTCTTATTGTTCTTTATAAAACACCTCTTCTCTGCCCCTCCCCTCCAAAGTGCAGAAAGAAAGGATGGCTGATGGGTTAGTATTTTTATATAACTGCTTCTTACCTCTGAGTGTGGATTTTATTAGCATCCTTCTTACTGACTCACACAGATACTTTGGTTATACCACCAAGTTGCTCTCCTTTGCCATCTAAATGCTGACTCAGACTTGGTGGCCTGAGTAATTAATTTATTCATTTGCCAATCCCTTACTGAGTGCTTAACCATGAACCAGAAACACTTGGGGTAACTGGTCTACTTATTATTAGACTGCTTATAAATCTGAATTTTCCTCAGTTCTGTTTCCATCCTCATTCCTGTGGATGTCTTCATAAATCAGCTTTTTAAAAAAAATTTTTTTTAACATTTATTTATTTTTGAGACAGAGAGAGACAGAGCATGAACGGGGGAGGGTCAGAGAGAGGGAGACACAGAATCCGAAGCAGGCTCCAGGCCCTGAGCTGTCAGCACAGAGCCCGACGTGGGGCTTGAACTCACGAACCGCGAGATCATGACCTGAGCCGAAGTCGGATGCCCAACTGACTGAGCCACCCAGGCGCCCCTAAATCAGCTTTTCTTAAATTATCTTCTGATGTACCACTATTTGATACCATGCAAACTAGAAACACATGCACCTGTGACCTTATTTCTTATATCCATGTTGGTTATACATTTTCTTTGAAGAACCATCCATCCTCCAGAGTTTCTGGTATTACTTTTTTCCCCCCCAAGATTTTGATGTGCAAAATGTGCTCTTCTGTCTTCTTTCTCTCCCATCCCCTTAAGCAAAGGCAATGTTTCTAATTCCCTCCGAAATGCTATTTTATCCAAATAGAAAATAAATAAAGTCACCTTCCTACAAATATGCTCTTAATTTGGGCCTTGTAGTGTTCTACCTGGATTGTCTGCCTCTTTCTGTCCCTCTGCTTTTTTCCTTATAGAGATCCCAGTGCCTAGTACAATGTCAAGCTCATGGCAAATGCTCACTTGGTGTTTGTGAACCCCAAACCACCACCACCATTATCTCCCCAATTTTGCTCTTTCCATTGCTGTAGTCTTGCTTTCTTCATATCACTGCTCTTATACCATTTTTTATTTTTCAATGGAAAACTTTTACAATTTATTCAAACTCACAGCAGATGGTCAATTTTTTTATTGCCTAAAACTCTGCTGATATTATCTCCCAACTCCTCCCATTGCTGTTTCTTTTGTATCATCATTGTCCTGATGTCCCTTTCTTTAAAAAAAATTTAAATATGTGGCGACTCCACCTCCATATGAGAACCTTCTTACCCACTACATAGTTCTACCTCTAAATTTCTTGAAGTCTGTAATCAATGTGGTCATTTCAATTAAATTCAATAAACATGTAAATTATATAACTTGAGTGCCATCATGCACCACCCTCTGTGTTAGGTACTAGGAGCTTCTAGGGAGCCAACAGATTACTTTCTTTAAACAATTCTCTCTTCAGAGTTATTCCTTTCTATTATGAAGGAAATAATTTCAAACCATTTTTGTGGCAAGGCTGAAGCTTGCTATATATTCTCCAGGGTGAGGTTTATGGGGAGAAATGAGGGACCTTGGATAGTTTAAGGGTTCCAGAAACATCTAATGTCATACTTCCTAACTTTTGAAATATCTCCTCCTTCTACTGACAGGTTCCTGAGAGTCTCTTTTAATTCTAAGTCTGAAGTGACTTAGGTGAGACTATATTTGGTCTTTGAAAGCCTTTCCACCAAATAAGGATATGAGTCAATCCTTTGAAGTACCAATACCTCCTTCTTGCTGATAGGTACTTTATTGTGTCGCATTTCTTAATGATCTCTGTCAATGTCAATGGAAACTCTTTAACCAATGTGGTGTCTATATTTGTTGGCCTGACCCATACTTTGATATTAGACAGATTTAAATTGGTCTTGAAACTCTGAAACCCTCCATGACTTGCAATAAAAGTTCATAGCAGCACTTTCACCATGATTAGTCTTCTAAAATCTCAAATAATCCCTAGCCAACACCTGAATTAACATTCAGCTTCTGAGCATCCCATGTCAATGCTGGTACTTATGTGTTTCTTAGCAGGTAATGATATTGGTATTTTGGGTGTGGTACTTCTTTATTGAGTGGGACTCTTCCCCCCCCCCCCCCTTTTTTAATTGTAAGATTTAGCCTCCATTGTCTCCCACTGCAAAATACCATTAGGGTTCTCTATTGAGATAACTAGACATGCCCACACACACTCTGAAACAACTTTTAGAACTACTGGGTGGTGCTCAGACATTTTACCATCTCATTAATCACTTTTCCTTATTTCCTGCTGATTACAGTCAATAATTGAGGCACAGTACTTTTTCCCATATTGCATATGATGGTCCTTGAAAGCCGAACAAGATTTGATCCCATTTTCCTATGCAATGATAGTCATTTTCTCAGCCCTTTTAATTGAAAACATTGCCTTTACTTGTCTTTCCTTTGTAGTCATAAGGTTCTTTTCACTAGCTTTTCTGATCCTCTTACTGTATTTGCAAATACTGTACATAAGGACGTAAAAGTTGTTGCGTATAGAAGACCTTAAAAACTAAGCAAACACAGCAAACACACATTAGTCTGAGATCAGTACGATAATGGATGTTTTGTGCTGGTAGCCAGAACAGTTGCTGAACTTCACTTTGGAACTTCCCTTCTACATGCCTGTCAGAGTTTGCAAGCTGAAATTCATAAGTATAGGAAACTATCCAGTTATCCAAAGCAGACAGAGGTAGCAATGCTCGTAAGGATTCTTATTGCTACCAGTTATAACCAGATAATTACCAGGTCTGCAAGGGAGTGACTTATATCCAAGAATTCTTTCACTGGGTACACAAATCAGGAAGTTCTAATTTATTAGTTATTGTTAATGGAAGTGTTCAAAATATCGCCCCTGGGGTTTACTTTTAATTTGCTGTTTACACTGGAAAAACTGACAATATCAGAAGGTACCATTACTTCACTCAAGTTTTAATTGAAACTGGCAATGGTGGTCAATACCAGCTAGACTATTAGTTAAATGAGTAAACCAAACAGCAGATTTTTTTTTTCCCAACAGGTTTGATTATACTAGGAAATAAATACAGATTCTTCTTTGCTAAGGGCAAAGATAGGTGTGAGAGAATTGCATTTAACTAGGACTTATCTAGCAAATTGAAATGAGTTAGTAAAAATGAGTAAGTAAAAATTACTTATGCATCTTCTTTTTGTTTATTTACTTAGACTCTTAACATTTTAAAATGCTTATAATTGCCAAGAATTTTCAATGATGATATGTGGTTGATGATGGGAAAGCAAGAGGGTTGCTCATATAATTTCTAGATAGTAGAGATATAGGCATGATAAATACTGGATTTTCAGCATATGCACAATTTCAGTCAAGTAACCCGTGATTTAAACCTCAACATCCTTGTACATAGATCACCACTAGCTGGGTAACCAATTGACTTGCCTGGAATATATGAGCCGTACGCACAGAAACCAATATCCCTTTGGGGTAGACTGTTCATTGTCCCTTTGTGGTCATTCTCTCCTTCTTCCTCTTATTATAATGTCCCCAATTTTAGCAAGGCACATGGCTGCCCAGCTAGAGATTTACTCTCCTATTCTCTTTTACAACTTGGTGTGGCCATGTGACCTAATAATTGCCAATGGAGTATAAGCAGAAGTTACATGATCCACATAACTTCCTTAAAAGGAAATTACTTTCTACGTCTCTCTCTTCTTTCCTATGGACTGGAATGTTGATATGATGGTGTGTCAGCTCTGGCCATGCATATGAGAATAAGACCTGGGTGGTGGTGGAGGGGGGGGTGCAGAACCACAGGACAGAATAAAACTGAGCCCCTGGATAATGTTGTGGAGCAGAGTCCCCTACTCACTCTGGGCTGCCCTCCTACCTCCCGACTGTCACATGAAAGAGAAAAAAACTGTCTTGTTTGAACTACTATATTTGGAGGTTTCTTCTTTGAAAGCAGCTTAGACTGAATCCTAATGAATAAAGTCTATTCATTTATTCACTGGGAAATTCTTTTTCTTTCCATAGGGAAGCTTTTTCTAGCATTTTTTTTGGAACAAAGTTGGGAAGTTGTATGGTAAGTTTTGGGGAAAAATAAAGTCAGTATTGCACCATGGGAATTAAGAACTTTGGTTTTCTCACTGGGAGAAGATGGCACATTTACATATTCTCTTCTAGGGATATAATCCCATTCACATTAAAAGACATTTATTGAGTACCCACTGTGTGTAAAACACTGTAGGAGTCCCTAGGGATACAGAGATGAAACAGACACAGTTCCTGCCCTCAAGGAGCTCACAGTATATTAGGGCAGACAGCAGAAATACAGAAACAAATGCACTATGAGATAGGATGCATATAATAATAGTGACAGAAATGGGGTTCTAAGGAACCTAGAGCTGGGGGAGAGGACTCTCATAGTGACAGAGAAGGAAGAAGGATCTCAGGAAGACTTTACAGAAGAGATTGCATTTGAGTTGCATGATAAAGAATTGATGAAATAATGGAAAGCCATGGGGCCAGGTTTCTGAAGCAGTGGGATCAACTGTTAAGGAAATTCAGAGAGCACATAAAATATCCAGACTTTGCTGGAGTATGGGATGGGTGAGAAGAAGTGGTGAGACATAACTCTGGAAAGGTAAATTAAGGTCACATAGTGAAGGAGCCTTGAACATTATACTAAGGAATCCTTATTTATTTTTTATTTTAAATGTTCATTTTTTAAAAAAGAATCTTTACTTTAAACTGATAGGGAAATATTAGAGGATTATAAATACTGTAATTAAAAACCAATGGCATGCTCTGGGATAGTGATTCTCAAACTTTAGTGTGCACCAGAATCTCCTGGAGGGCTTATAAGAGGAAGTTGATGGGCCCCCCCCCCCCCCTCTGAATTTCTGATTCAGTATGTCTTCAATGGGGCCCTAGACTTTGCATTTTTAACAACTTCCTGGCTGATGCTAATGCTGCTGGTCGGGAACTGCCCCTCTGAAAACCACTGTTCTAGGAAGATGTCTCTGATAGACCACTGTTCTAGGAAGATGTCTCTGATAGACCACTGTCATAGGAAGATATATCTGATAGGTGTGCAGATATGTGGCCACAGAGTGACAGGTGAAGGACTTGAGAGGTAAGATCAGATAAGAAGATTTGGAATGGGTGAAGAAACCAAATTATTGGAGAAGAAGGGATCATATTCAAACATTTCTGTAGAGGTAAACATATAAGACTATCTGGATGTGAGAGACAAGCCACAAAGAGAGAGGATCACATTTATTTAATATGAATGATAAAAAGCATGGTAATCCTGTTATCTGAGGTGGGGAAGGTGGAAGGAGGAGAAGGTTTGAGTGTGGGAAAATGATCCTGAGTTCAGTTTAGAAAAGCTGTGTTTGAGGAACCAACAGACAGTTCATAGGGAGATGTTCACTGGATGTAATTCATGGGTCTGGAATTTGAGAAACACAGAGATCAGAACTAAAGACACAAATTGAAGAGCCATAGGAATGGACCTCATTGTTAAAATGATGGGATAGGATTGAGTATGGAGACACAGGAGGTAAGAGCTGAGGACAATGCTCCAGGAGAAAGGAAAAGAGACAAAAAATGAGGAGTAAAGTATTCTGGAAAGCACAGGCTTAAACAAGAAAGGGAGGCTTAGCTGTTTTTTTTTTTTTTTAATGTTTATTTATTTGTTTTGAGAGAGAGAGAGAGTGAGCATGCACATGTGAGCAGGGGAGGGGCAGAGAGGGAGAGAGAGGGAGAGGGAGTGAGAGAATTCCAATCAGGTTCCGTGCTGTCAGGGCAGAGCCCGATGTGGGGCTCGACCTCACGAAACTTGAGATCACGACCTGAGCCGAAACCAAGAGTCTGATGCTTAACTGACTGAGCCACTCAGGCTCCCCTTAGCTGTTTTACCTGATGACAGATTGTGAAGCAGATGAGGACAGAGGGAAGGCCACTATATTTGCCTACTGGGAGATGTGTTTCAGGAGAGCTAGGAAGGGCACACCCAGATGGCAAAGGATGTGAAAGTCAGTGGAAGGTGAGAGGTGGAGCAGAATGAAGGATTGATGAGTGGAGAAGCTCAGGTGGGAGAGACAGGAGAGAGACGAAGCAGGAGCTTGAGTGGGAAGCAGGGTCAGGGGAAGTATACATCAGTGTCCAAGAGACTTGAGCAAATGAAAAGGTGAGATTCAAGAAGAGTGGGGAGAGGAAGGGATGGGAGGTAGGGAGGGGGGAAGTGAGGGAGGAGAGGTATGGGGGAAAGAAGTTGGGGGCAAAGGAGAGAGGTGCAAGATTACAGAAAAGGTTAGAGAGCTTAGATTTAAGGCTAAAACATGGAGGTGGAGAGGGAGCAAATGCAGGTCTTCTCTGTAAACCAAGAAGAGATATGACCCTTGGAGGGTGAAGAGATGAGGAGAAGCTGTGGATGAGATGAGGAGTCACTGACTTGAGAGTGCACAAGCATTTACAAACTTTCATTCCCTTCTGTCATCACTCGTGACTTAGTGGTAAGCTCCTCCTCGTGACTAGAGCAGTCACCCCAGCTGAGGAGAGGTGCGTGTGGCCTCAGGTCCCATCTGTAGCCTCCTGGCCCCAGGGTGCAGTCTGGCATGGAAGCCACAGAGGTTCCAGGGGTCACAATTTCACACTCATCTCCTTGATGGGTGTAAGCACAGATGTTCAACTTTTGTTTTTCCAAGTGCACACTGGTAATTTAATGAGTAGCATTCTCCAGCACAGTTCTTCAGATAATATATTCCTTCATTTGATCACCCCACCCTGTGAAACTGCTTGTACTCCCACCTGAATCCTGTCAGCATGAGGGAGTGTGTGCGAGGCTTAGGGGGACACTTCTCCGAATAGGAGGAAGTCCAGTGTGCCTGTCAGGTAGTATAGCAACACATGGACCGAAGTATATTTAGGTTATTTTGTATTTGTTTATGTTTCATGTTCATAGTTAAAGACCCAGGAAAGCAGAGGATTCATTCCAGGTTCTCTTTAGAGAATGAGGAAGCGTATTTAATCATGATCTAAAAAGGATACATCAGCTGTACTATTTGCACTTAAAAGGATGTAGTCACAGTAAATGACTTTGGTTCAGGTCTGCAAGCAGATGGCAGCACATCACTTTTTAAAAAATGCTTTATGGAGTCATGCAGTTCCCACTAAAATTTGCACAAATATGGAGCCATGACCCCAGGTTTAATGCCACATGAAGGTAACTTATCAGGTATTTGATTTATAAGTAATAAGAAATTCTGCAAATGAAGATTTATTTTGGCATTCTTTAATTGCAGGATTAACTGAAATGGCTAAAAAAAGTAGTTACTATTTCACCTTATTATTATTTCTATGAAATTTCTGTTTTTATATGATAATGTTTATTTGAAATCATGTACCACAATAAAACCAGAGGTAGAAAACGGCACACCAAATAACAAACCTCAAACAAAACAGAACAAAACAAACAAAAAGACCACACTACCTCACAAAATTTCCTGAACCAACTATGTTCACAAATTGATAAGTTGCACCCCTTACCCTTGTCCACTCACAAGGCTGGTAAAAGTGATGCTTTTTGGCTTTTTGCAATCTAAGTATGTTCTCGGCACTTAATGAGCTTTTTAAAAGCCAGCTTAAAGTCTTCATTAAAACTTGTGTAGAGCAGAGGGTTGATCAGAGAATTAACATAACCGAGCCACGTCAAAAAATCAGCCACTTCAGAGGACACTGTATAGATGCTCAGACCTACAATCAACTCTTTGATGAAAAATGGCAGCCATGACAAAATGAATGCACCCAAAATCAGTCCTAGGATTCGTGCTGCCTTGCGCTCCCTGGTGCTAGAGATTTGCTGCCGTTCTCCAGGGTGATCTAGATCATTGTCGAAGGAAGGGATCCTGATAGAGGTGTGGATCTTCTCAAACTCTGTGGTAGGGTCTGAGGTGGAGAAATCAGACACACAGAAAGTCTGTGTAAGTTTACAACTCGCAAAAGAATTTTGGCTATCTGTGCTTCTGTTGCTTAAGTGCCGGCTTGATCCTCTTTTCTGGTAAAGGCTCTTGGCTGCATGATAAATACGGTAATACAGAATAAGTATCAAAGTCAAGGGGATATAAAATGCCCCCAGTGTGGAGTAAATGGTGTAGATGACATGGTCATGCTGGATTGTGCACTGACTAGGGCGTGGGCTCAGCTGGCGGTGGCTCCTCCAGAACAGAGGGGGCATGGAGATGAAGATGGAGATGGTCCAGACAGTGAGGATCATCAGCCCAGCCCTCTTGGCCGTCCTCTTCCTGGCATATTCAATAGCATTGGTGATGGCCCAGTACCTGTCCAGGGCAATCACACAGAGATGGAGGATGGAGCAGGTGCAGCAGGTCATGTCCACACTCAGCCACACCTCACAGATGAAGTACCCTAGTTTCCAGCTTTCCATGGCAATGTACATGATGCTCAGGGGCATGACGAGCACTGCCACCAGGAGGTCCGTCACGGCCAGAGAACAGATCAGGTAGTTGGCAGGCTGGTGGAGCTTCTTGGTGGTACAGATGGCCATGATCACGGCCAAATTCAACAACATGGTCAGGGTGGTGATGGTCACCAGAGTCATGGAAATGAGCATCTTCTCAGTGACGGTCTTGGGTCTCACAGCCACACTGGCTTCTGTGGTACAGTTAGTGATATTCATGTTTTCCCTGCTTTGATCTACACTGTGGAGAAGCTATTGGTTATTTTCCCTCAGCTGGAAACTGCTCAGACTTCAGTGCCTCTCATTTATAAGAAGATTGTAGTTTGTTCATCTTTGTAGTTTCTTATGTTCCATTTTGTATGGGGTAAAAGGAAGCACCACAGCATTTCTTCTGAATGGAGGGTTCCTGGAAAATAGTATGCTACTGGTTAATGAGTGAAAAATCATATTTTTTCCCCTCTGGAAAACATTATCATATTTCAGTATTTGTAAATTCTTTACACATATTTTTGTTTTTTTTTTAAATTTTTTTCAACGTTTTTAATTTATTTTTGGGACAGAGAGAGACAGAGCATGAACGGGGGAGGGGCAGAGAGAGAGGGAGACACAGAATCGGAAACAGGCTCCAGGCTCTGAGCCATCAGCCCAGAGCCCGACGCGGGGCTCGAACTCACGGACCGCGAGATCGTGACCTGGCTGAAGTCGGACGCTTAACCGACTGCGCCACCCAGGCGCCCCTCTTTACACATATTTTTGATATAACTTCCTTTTTTATCTGTGGGTTTGAAGTTTATTTTTATTCTTCAAAAGATACCTTTTAAAAATTATAATTGACACACAATGTTACATTAATTTCAGGTGTACAACATAGTGATTCACAAGTTTATTCCTTATGCTGTGCTAACCACAAGTGTAGCTACCAAAAAGATACTTCTTAAAAAGTTAAGTTCCCAAACTCTTTCTCATGAAAACATTACCAACTTTAAAGTCTATCTTGCCACCTGAATTACTTTCTTATTTATATTTATTCATAAATATGTAACATTTATATGTAAAAGGTTTTTTTTCTTTACATTTGGAAACATACATTCACATTGTATCATATTTTAGAAATTCAGGGACATTAAAGAAAAAATTATATTGTTTATAATAAGCAGATTTCAAACCAGTTTTATTAAAAAAAATTTTTTTTTTCCAACGTTTATTTATTTTTGGGACAGAGAGAGACAGAGCGTGAACGGGGGAGGGGCAGAGAGAAAGGGAGACACAGAATCGGAAACAGGCTCCAGGCTCTGAGCCATCAGCCCAGAGCCCGACACCGGGCTCGAACTCACAGACTGCGAGATCCTGACCTGGCTGAAGTCGGACGCTTAACCGACTGCGCCACCCAGGCGCCCCTGAAACCAGTTTTAAAGTTCCATAACAAATTTCAACTCCAAAGATATTTTAATGTCACAACGGAATTGTGCAATTTTGTCTAATTATTTCTGACATTTTACTATCCCACTGTGCATTTCTTTAGAGAAAAGAGAGAAAAAAAGCATATAATACTACTTTGATGTTTATGGCAAATTGTTCTCAGAGTAATATGGTAAATTGTGAAATAGCATTATCATCAAGGTCAAAGAAATGTACATTAAAAAATGTGTTTAGTTTTGGTTAACATTTGTGTTCTTTTAGTATCTATCTATCTATCTATCTATCTATTAGTTGATCAATTGATCAACCTACCTACCTACCATCTATGATCTGTCTGTCTCCTGGATAGCTGTGATTAAGCTGGGCAATCACTGAGATACTGACATTTATTGAATGCATAATTGTAAGGAACTTTAAAAAAGTACGAGAGTCCGCCTTATCTGTAGTTTCGCTTCCGCACTTTCAGTTACCGCGGTCTGCAAGCCAATGATTCTTTCTGACGAATCAGCAGAAGGTCAGTAGTAGCCTAACAATACGTCACGATGGCTGCGTCATCCACCTCACTTCATCTCATCACGTAGGCATTTTATGTCACATCATCACAAGAAAGGTGAGTACAGCACAGTAAGATATTTTGAGAGACCATATTCACATAATTAAAAACATTTTTAAAAAATGTTTATTTATTTTTGAGAGAGCACAAGTGGGGGAGGGGCAGAGAGAGAGAGTGACACAGAACCTGAAGCGGGCTCCAGGTTCGGAGCTGTCAGCACGGAGCCCGATTTGGGGCTGGAACTCACAAGCTGTGAGATGATGACCTGAGCTGAAGTCAAGACGCTTAACCGACCGAGCCGCCCAGGTGCCCCACATTAACTGTTATTATAGTATATTGTTATAATTCTTCTATTGTCTATTAGTTATTGTTGTTAATCTTTACTAAACCTAACTGATAAATTAAACTTTATCATAGGTATGTAAGTATAGGAAAAAAAACATAGTACATACAGAATTTGGTACTACCTGCAATTTCAGGCATTTACTGGAAGTCTTGGAATATATCTCCTGGGATAAGGGGGAGCTACTGTAAACTCAAATATAAATGTATACTCATGAAAACAAGACAATCAAAATCAACATAGGAATATTCACAGCCAATGGCTGCTGGTCAGAATGCCAATCAAATCCTCTAATTTGTCTCTGTGGGATTCGGTCCAGGAAAACTTCAAAGAAAACTGACATTTTTGCGGTTTTAAGAAGGGGCATGGATTGATACGGATTAGGTTTAACAGGCACGATGATGTTAGCAAAGAATGAGGACAGGAACAGGTGAGGCATGTGTAAAATGGAGAGTGGAGTATGTAGGAGTCTTCGGGTGGAATGGGGACTGGAAGTCAGGGGGCAGGAATAAAAGTCTCCAGCCATGGTGAGATCTCTCTGGCTCTGGATTTAATTGCTTCTGCCCATTGGGCAAAACCCAAGGAGACGGGGAGATAGTTACCATCTATCCTTTAGATATGGAAAGTAAAAGAAAATGATTTCACTAAAGACCAAAAATGGGGCAGTTGTTTTTAAGACAGTCTTTATTTTTCTGCAGTGAAATGAGATTCATTCTGCCTCTCTGTTGTCATTATGCTACTACAGCATTTCTGTGGATGTACCCTTTTTTGAAATTCGTATGTTTCTCTAGTTCTTCCATGGGACTTGTTCTGCCAACAATCCCCTCCTTTTTGTAAATTAAATGTTTTCGTCTCCACTAGTTATTTACCCTTCTTTTATAATCAGTTTAAACTTACATTTATATCTAAGACAGGCTGTAGCATTGAAAGTATATGGGCTTTGGAATCAGGGAGACCCGGGTTGTTGCTGAGCCATCATCAGCTTGGGGCAATCTCACTACATTTCCCCCTGTGTCCCACGTGTTTATTTCTCTGTCCAACCCCTTTCTCTTTAAATGAAGGAAAGTTCTTTTTTTTTCTGCAAAAATTAATCCTAAGTTATGTTTTTCTTGAGTTCTTGAGGTTTGTTGGGAGAGCAGTTCTAAATAAAAAGGCTTTTCCATTCTGATCAGAAGATTGAGAGTTTGGAGAGTAGCATGGAGAAGAGACAGAAAACTTCAGAAGTTTTAGTTTGATAATAGAGATAATTAGGAAATGTTATTTTCAAAGCATCAAGTAAAACAAAAATCAAATAATTCAGCTTTATCAAGCTTTTAAAAGCTGCTCTAGGGGCGCCTGGGTGGCTCAGTCAGTTATCCCTTGATTTCAGTTCAGGTCATGGTCTCAGGATTCGTGAGTTTGAGCCCCGCATTGGGCTCTGCTGACAGCAGAGACTCTGACTGGGATTCCTCCCCTGACTCACTCTCTCTGCCCCTCCCTGCTCTCTCTGTCTCTTTCAAAGTAAATAAATAAATGTTAAAAAAAATTAAAAGCTTCTCTATTTATCTGAGCCTCCATACATCCTGTCATTTCTCCAGTGACATCATTTTCTTCCTTATTTTGTCACTATTTATTTTTCATTCCCCCCCAGAAGACTATACATTCTGGAGGGTGGGATGTATGCCTGATTCATCTTTTTAGCTGCCTTCAGTTAAATTAGCAAAAACATTACTGGTTGAGGCTATATTGTCAGCTCTTTAATGTGACTCCCTGGTTTATTTTGTGCCCAGGCCTTTCAGAATAGAAGTTGAGTGTTGTATCCTTGTGTTGTCAGTCACTCCAAATTCCTGCACACATCCAGCTTTTGCATCTTTTATCTTTTTTTCATTTAACATATATCTTAAAGTTTGTTCCATAACACCATATGGAACGCAGTCTTTCGAATCACTGGGTGGGATGACATGGGAGCAATTACAGATTGAACAAGTCTGAGAACTGCACCTTGGAGCTTTTCACTAATCAAAGGTCAGGAAGGAAAGGAGGAACCAGTGAAACAGAGGAGAATAGCTCTTGAGGTGGAGGAGAATGATGGAGATAATCCCAAGACCAAGTGAAGAAAGTGCATGAAGAGCACTCAGCTGTGTAAGTGCTGCTGACAGGTGGTGGGTGACGAGGACTTGATCATTGGGCTGGGCAATGTGGATGACACTGATGACCTTGACAGGACCCATTTGGTGCAGTGGTGGAGATGAAAGTCTGAATGTGGTAGTTTCAAGAAAGAATGGGAAGAAAGGAAATAGAGGATTGGATAAGAACAAGTATTTCAAGAGTTTTGCCTTTGAAAAGGGGAACAGAGAAATAAGGTAGCTATGGGGGGAGATGTGGGGTCAAGGTTGTTTTCTTTTTAGGATGAGAGATTGTCTTTTTAAACTGGACTGTTTACTGTTTTCTTTGCTGCTACACCCAATATACTTTATATTGGGGCAGAGAGCATTTCTGGAGTGAGTGAAATGTAAAAGAGGAAGGAGGAAAGCAGTGATGGAATAGGCAGGGAGTCAGTGGGGTGGGGGCACCAGGTAGGTAGAATTCTCTGAGCAATTTCAGGGATTACATTGGGGATCATGAAAGGGAAAAAGATATAGCCATACTCAGGAAATGATCCAACTTCAATTGTCTTGGTTCCTTTACCTTGTTAAGGAAATAGCACATGGTTTTATAATCACTAGCAATTCCTTAGGAGGTAGTATGATTTCTTTTTTTTTTTCTTTTTTCTTTTTTTAAAAATTTTTCTAGAGGTAGTATGATTTCTAATTAGAACAATGCTTATTAAATAGCCCCCCAAAATTTAAGTCTCTTTTGCCTTTAACATAGTAGGAGAGGAGGAACTATGTAACACTTAACTCAAAACACATGCTGCAGAACAATCCAAACACTAATATCAATACACCAAGCTTGCGTTAGTCCACTGGGATGCAAAATTAACTGCAATAATCACAGCTAAAAATGGACATATCCTATCAGGAGTTAATGGGGGGAGGTTTATAAAATTTAGTTTCTGTTCTGATTATGACATGGAAAATACCAGTGCAGCCCAAAGCCATATTTAAATAGTTTTTCATTGAAATTACAAATAGGGAGAATCACTGTAAACCAAATGGGTCGGGGTATACTGCTTTCATTTACTGAGATGCTTCAGAGCCTCTGATTTAGTATACTACCCCAGTGGCAGAACACCAGGGATAGGTCATGAGCACACTCATTTTTAGATTAAATTTAGTTAATTAATTAATTTTTATTTAATTTATTTATTTGAGAGAGCAAGAGAGAGAGAGAGCTGTGAGGAGGGGAGGGGGCAGAGGAGAGAGAGAGAATCTTTTTTTTTTTTTTCAATATATGAAATTTATTGTCAAATTGGTTTCCATACAACACCCAGTGCTCATCCCAAATGGTGCCCTCCTCAATACCCATCACCCACCCCCCCCCCCCCCCCCCCATCAACCCTCAGTTTGTTCTCAGTTTTTAACAGTCTCTTATGCTTTGGCTCTAGAGAGAGAGAATCTTAAGAAGCCTCCATGCTCAGCTTGGAGCCCAATGCAGGACTTGATCCCATGGCCCTGGGATCATGACCTGAGTTGAAATCAAGAGTTGGATGCGCAACTGAATGAGCCACCCATGCACCTCTAGCACACTTATTTTTTAATTTAATTTTTTAATTTTTATTTATTTTTGAGAGAGACAGAGACAGAGCATGAGAAGGGGAGGGGCAGAGAGAGATGGAAACACAGAATCCGAAGCAGGCTCCAGGCTGTGAGCTGTCAGCACAGAGCCTGATGTGGGGCTTGAACTCACAGACTGTGAGATCATGACCTGAGCCGAAGTCATATGCTTAACCGACTGAGCCACTCAGGTGGTAAGATTTCACCATCTTACGTAGTCTTGGTTTTCAACAACTCTTTTTTAAAAAAAATTGTTTTAATGTTCATTTGTTTTTGACAGAGAGACAGAGACAGAGCGCAAGCGGGGGAGGGGCAGACAGAGAGAGGGAGACACAGAATGCAAAGCAGGCGCCAGGCTCCAAGCTGTCAGCACAGAGCCCGACACGGGGCTTGAACCCACCAACCATGAGATCATGACCTGAGCCAAAGTGGGAGGCTTAACCAACTGAGCCACCCAGGCACCCCAGTTTTCAACAAGTCTTTATGATTTACCATAAATATTCTTTCATTTCTTCTTTGATTATTTTCATTTTGCCCTAATTTCTTCAAATAATTAAATTTAAAAAATCTCTAATGTAGGATCTAAGAAATAAAACACACAAAACAACACAAAACACACTCTACTACAGAGAACAAACTGGTGGTTGCCAGAGGGGAGGAGAATGGGAGGATGAAGTAGGTGCAGGGGATTAAGAGGTATAAACTTCCAATAATAAAATGAGTAAATCATGGGATATGAAGTGCAGCATTAAGGAATATAGTCAATAATATTGTAGTAACTATGTATAGTGATAGATGGTAATGAGACTTACCATGGTGACCACTTAATAATATATATAAATGTTGAATCACTATGTTGTATACCTGAAACTAATATTGTATAGCACGTCAACTATACTTCAATAAAAAAAGAAAAAAATCTTCAATGGGTGCTAATTTCTTTTTTTTTTTTTTTTCCCAGATTTTGGGAGTAGCTGCTTGCCCTCATATAGAGAGATAATTTTATCTCTCTAATTGTTTTAAATTCACTTCCTCGAGAGGGAAGATGGCGGCGTAGGAGGACGCTGGGCTCACCGCCCGTCCTACTGATCACTTAGATTCCACCTACACCTGCCTAAATAACCCAGAAAACCGCCAGAGGATTAGCAGAACGGAGTCGCCGGAGCCAAGCGCAGACGAGAGGCCCACGGAAGAGGGTAGGAAGGGCGGCGAGGCGGCGTGCTCCACGGACTGGCGGGAGGGAGCCGGGGCGGAGGGGCGGCTCGCCGGCCAAGCAGAGCCCCCGAGTCTGGCTTACAAAAAGCGGAGGGGCCTGATGGACTGTGTTCCGACAGCAAGAGCGACTTAGCGTCTGGGAGGTCATAAGTTAACAGCTCTGCTCAGAAAGCGGGAAGGCTGGAGGACAAAGGGAAGGAGAGCTGCTGAGCCCCCGGACGACAGAGCTCAGTTTGGTGGGGAACAAAGGCGCTCGCCAGCGCCATCTCCCCCGCCCATCCCCCAGCCAAAATCCCAAAGAGAACCAGTTCCTGCCAGGGAACTTGCTCGCTCCGCGCAAACACCCAACTCTGTGCTTCTGCGGAGCCAAACCTCCGGCAGCGGATCTGACTCCCTCCTGCTGCCACAGGGCCCCTCCTGAAGTGGATCACCTAAGGAGAAGCAAGCTAAGCCTGCCCCTCCTGCCCCCGTGCACCTTGCCTATCCACCCCAGCTAAGACGCCAGATCCCCAGCACCACAAGCCTGGCAGTGTGCAAGTAGCCCAGACAGGCCACCCCACCCCACAGTGAATCCCGCCCCTAGGAGAGGGGAAGAGAAGGCACGCACCAGTCTGACTGTGGCCCCAGCGGTGGGCTGGGGGCATACATCAGGTCTGACTGCGGCTCTGCCCACCAACTCCAGTTATACACCACAGCACAGGGGAAGTGCCCTGCAGGTCCTCACCACGCCAGGGACTATCCAAAATGACCAAGCGGAAGAATTCCCCTCAGACGAATCTCCAGGAAATAACAACAGCTAATGAGCTGATCAAAAAGGATTTAAATAATAAAACAGAAAGTGAATTTAGAATAATAGTCATAAAATTAATCGCTGGGCTTGAAAACAGTATAGAGGACAGCAGAGAATCTCTTGCTACAGAGATCAAGGGACTAAGGAACAGTCACGAGGAGCTGAAAAACGCTTTAAACGAAATGCATAACAAAATGGAAACCACCACAGCTGGGATTGAAGAGGCAGAGGAGAGAATAGGTGAACTAGAAGATAAAGTTATGGAAAAAGAGGAAGCTGAGAAAAAGAGAGATAAAAAAATCCAGGAGTATGAGGGGAAAATTAGAGAACTAAGTGATACACTAAAAAGAAATAATATACGCATAATTGGTATCCCAGAGGAGGAAGAGAGAGGGAAAGGTGCTGAAGGGGTACTTGAAGAAATAATAGCTGAGAACTTCCCTGAAGTGGGGAAGGAAAAAGGCATTGAAATCCAAGAGGCACAGAGAACTCCCTTCAGACGGAACTTGAATCGATCTTCCGCACGACATATCATAGTGAAACTGGCAAAATACAAGGATAAAGAGAAAATTCTGAAAGCAGCAAGGGGTAAACGTGCCCTCCCATATAAAGGGAGACCTATAAGACTCGTGACTGATCTCTCTTTTGAAACTTGGCAGGCCAGAAAGAATTGGCACGAGATTTTCAGTGTGCTAAACAGAAAAAATATGCAGCCGAGAATCCTTTATCCAGCAAGTCTGTCATTTAGAATAGAAGGAGAGATAAAGGTCTTCCCAAACAAACAAAAACTGAAGGAATTTGTCACCACTAAACCAGCCCTACAAGAGATCCTAAGGGGGACCCTGTGAGACAAAGTACCAGAGACATCACTACAAGCATAAAACATACAGACATCACAATGACTCTAAACCCGTATCTTTCTATAATAACACTGAATGTAAATGGATTAAATGCGCCAACCAAAAGACATAGGGTATCAGAATGGATAAAAAAACAAGACCCATCTATTTGCTGTCTACAAGAGACTCATTTTAGACCTGAGGACACCTTTAGATTGAGAGTGAGGGGATGGAGAACTATTTATCATGCTACTGGAAGCCAAAAGAAAGCTGGAGTAGCCATACTTATATCAGACAAACTAGACTTTAAATTAAAGGCTGTAACAAGAGATGAAGAAGGACATTATATAATAGTGACAGGGTCTATCCATCAGGAAGAGCTAACAATTATAAATGTCTATGCGCCGAATACCAGAGCCCCCAAATATATAAAACAATTACTCATAAACATAAGCAACCTTATTGAGAAGAATGTGGTCATTGCAGGGGACTTTAACACTCCACTTACAGAAGTGGATAGATCATCTAGACACACGGTCAATAAAGAAACAAGGGCCCTGAATGAGACATTGGATCAGATGGACTTGACAGATATATTTAGAACTCTGCATCCCAAAGCAAGGAATATACTTTCTTCTCGAGTGCACATGGAACATTCTCCAAGATAGATCATATACTGGGTCACAAAACAGCCCTTCATAAGTTTACAAGAATTGAAATCATACCATGCATACTTTCAGACCAGAATGCTATGAAGCTTGAAATCAACCACAGAAAAAAGTCTGGAAAACCTCCAAAAGCATGGAGGTTAAAGAACACCCTACTAAAGAATGAGTGGGTCAACCAGGCAATTAGAGAAGAAATTAAAAACTATATGGAAACAAACGAAAATGAAAATACAACAATCCAAATGCTTTGGGACGCAGCGAAGGCAGTCCTGAGAGGAAAAGGAAAGGAAACAACCAACAAAACTAAAAGGCAACCAACGGAATGGGAAAAGATATTTGCAAATGACATATCGGACAAAGGGCTAGTATCCAAAATCTATAAAGAGCTCACCAAACTCCACACCCGAAAAACAAATAACCCAGTGAAGAAATGGGCAGAAAACATGAATAGACACTTCTCTAAAGAAGACATCCGGATGGCCAACAGGCACATGAAAAGATGTTCAGCGTCGCTCCTTATCAGGGAAATACAAATCAAAACCACACTCAAGTATCACCTCACGCCAGTCAGAGTGGCCACAATGAACAAATCAGGAGACTCTAGATGCTGGAGAGGATGTGGAGAAACGGGAACCCTCTTGCACTGTTGGTGGGAATGCAAATTGGTGCAGCCGCTCTGGAAAGCAGTGTGGAGGTTCCTCAGAAAATTAAAAATAGACCTACCCTATGACCCAGCAATAGCACTGCTAGGAATTTATCCAAGGGACACAGGAGCACTGATGCATAGGGGCACTTGTACCCCAATGTTCATAGCAGCACTCTCAACAATAGCCAAATTATGGAAAGAGCCTAAATGTCCATCAACTGCTGAATGGATAAAGAAATTGTGGTTTATATACACAATGGAGTACTACAGGGCAATGAGAAAGAACGAAATATGGCCTTTTGTAGCAACGTGGATGGAACTGGAGAGTGTGATGCTAAGTGAAATAAGCCATACAGAGAAAGACAGATACCATATGTTTTCACTCTTATGTGGATCCTGAGAAACTTAACAGGAACCCATGGGGGAGGGGAAGGAAAAAAAAAAAGAGGTTAGAGTGGGAGAGAGCCAAAGCATAAGAGACTGTTGAGAACTGAGAACAATCTAAGGGTTGATGGGGGTGGGAGGGAGGAGAGGGTGGGTGATGGGTATTGAGGAGGGCACCTTTTGGGATGAGCACTGGGTGTTGTATGGAAACCAATTTGACAATAAATTTCATATATAAATAAAAAAAAATAAATTCACTTCCTCAGCCTTCATAAAGCTTCTCCTTGGCCTGTCATAGGAAAGAAAGGGGTGCATAGTAGTTTCTCGGTTTGTTCTTCAATGAGAGCAAAGGAAGGTGCACAGGAGATACTGGATTGTGGAGTTCATTGTTTTTTTTTCTTGTTTATGTAAACTGTGATTGAGACATGACATGTGATTATTATGAGGTTATTATATTCATAATAACAGGAAAATACTATCATTGTAAAAATCAAACAAAACAATACATAGAGTTTTAGGAGATGTTTATATATTCTGGACACAAGTCTTGTCAGAAGAATGTTTTGTGAACATTTTCTTCTATTCTAGCTTTGCTTTTATGTTTTTTAACAATCTCTTTTGATGAGAAGATTTTAATTTTGATGAAGTCTAAGTTATCTATTTTTTGTTTATGATTAGAGCTTCCTGTGTCAAAGAAATGACTTCAAGTTCACAAAAATGTTTTTCTGTATTTTCTTCTAGAAGATTAAAATCTTTAGCTTTCATGTGGGAAGAGGTCATCAGGGGACATGACCACTGATTGACGTGTAAGCTGGATCCAGACAACCAGAGGCATCTCACCACCTACTTTCCCCTATCCTTGGAATGTGTGCTCAGCCTACCCATTCCCATAGTGGGAACCGTTTTGAAGGATGCAGCCTTGAGAGAACAATTTGTAGATGAGACTGTCTGGATGGAATGCATTACTGAACCCAGGTAAGGCTTCTATATAAAGATTCTGGAGGATGGGTGTGGAGGTCTACTCTTCTCATGGGCAGACAAGCCTCCTGTGTAATTTTCCTTTCGTATTAAACCTGCCGCCTACCAATCTGGAGTGGTCTGTCTCTTAGACTTTTCCTTGCCCTCCATTCAGGGGCCAATTTCAGATTTCAACTGAGAAATTCCCGAATTTGTAAACCAACAGTTCATGATCTATCTTGAATACATTTTAGCATTTGGATATGAGGTAAGTGTTGAGGTTTATCTTTTTTCCCAATATCTGGTTATTTCAGCAACTTTTGTAGGAAAGACTTTATTTCCCCAATTGAAACGCTTTGGTGTCTTTGTCAAAAATCAGTCAACTATATGTGTCACTCTATTCTTTTTTTTTTTTAATGTTTGTTTGTTTATTTATTTATTCATTCATTTTTGAGGGAGAGAGAGAGAGAGAGAGAGCGAGGGAGAGGCAGGGAGAGGCCTGTATTTTTTATTTAATTTTTAAATTTGAGTATAGTTGACACACGTTACATTAGTTTCAGGTGTACAGTGTAGTGATTTGACAAGTTTATATGTTATGCTATGCTCACCACAAGTGTAGCTATCATTTGTCACTACACACTGCTGTTACAACATCATTGACTGTATTCCTTATGTTGTGCCTTTTATTCCCATGACTTATTTATTTTGTAACTGGAATCTTCTATCTCTCACCCATTCACCCATTTTACCTATCCCACACACCCACCATCCCTGTGGAAATCATCAGTTTGTTCTCTGTATTATAGGTCTGATTGTCCTTTTTGTTTGTTTAATCATTTGTTTTGTTTTTAAGATTCCACATATGAGTGAAATCATATGGTATTTGTCTTTCTCAGTCTGACTCATTTTACTTAGCATAATACCCTCTAGGTCTATCCATGATGTCACAAATGGCAAACAAAACAAAACTCAACCTTTTTTATTGCTGCATAATATTCCATTGTGTATATCTATATCTGTATCTATATCTATCTATATCTATTTATCTGTATCTATGCAACATCTTTTTATGTATTTGTGTGTCAGTGACACTTGGGTTGCTTCTATATGTTGGCTATTATAAATAATGCTGCAATAAACCTAAGGGTGTATAAATTGGTAGCATTTCTATAAACTAATAATCAAGTAGCAAAAAGAGAAATATCCCTATGCATTATAATATTTTTGATGTTTTTGTAAATGGTACTTGTATTTCAATTTCCATTTTTATTTTTTGCATAGGGAAATACAGTGGATTTCTGGATATTGATTTTCAATCTGTGATCTTGTTAAATACTCTTATCGATCCTAGTGGATATTTTGTAGATTCTTATGATCTTTCTGTGAAAACAATCATTTCATTTGTAAACAGAGACAGTTTTATTTCTTCTGTTTTATTCCTTTTATTTCTTTGTCTTGCCATGTTATACTGACTAGTACTACAGTGAAATGCTGAATAGGGGGTGCCTGTTTGGCTCAGTCAGTTGGGCATCTAACTCTTTTTAGATTTTGGCTCAGGTCATGATTCCAGGGTCTTGGGATTGAGCCCCACATTGGGCTGTATGTTGAGTATGGAGCCTGCTTAAGATTCTCTTTCTGTCAGGCTGCCTGGGTGGCTTAGTCCGTTAAGCATCTGACTTTGGCTCAGTTCATGATCTCATGGTTTGTGGGTTCGAGCCCCACATTTGGGCTCTGTGCTATCAGCACAGAGCCCGGAACCTGTTTCAGATTCTGTGTCTCCCTCTCGCTCTCTCTGCCCTCCCTCCCTTACTCACACTCGGTCTCTCTCTCTCAAAAATAAATAAACAGTAAAAAAAAAATTAAAAAAAAGATTCTCTTTCTCTCAAGACAAATATATTACTTCACTCATATGAGTACTTTAAGATACAAAACAGATGAACATAAGGGAAGGGAAGTAAAAAGAATATAAAACAGGGAGGGGGACAAAACATAAAAGACTCTTAAATATAAAGAATAAACAGAGGGTTACTGGAAGGATTGTGGGAGGGGCGATGGTATAAATGGATAAGGGACATTAAGGAATATATTCCTGAAATCATTGTTGCACCATATGCTAACTAACTTGGATGTAAATTAAACACTAAATAAATAAAAAAAAATTCTCTTTCTCTCTCTCACCCTTCCCTGCTTGTGTGCTGTCTCTAAATAAATAAATAAATAAATAGTCCTTTAAAAAATGCTGATTAGAAGTGGTAAGGGCAGACATTCTTATCTTCTTCCCAATATACATGGGGGAAATGTTCATCATTTATCATTAATATATTAACTACAAGTTTTTCTTAGATACCTTTTATTAGTTTGAAGAAAGTTTCTTCTATTCCTAAATTGCTGCTAGTTTTTATAATAAGTGGGCATTTAATTTAATCAAATGTATCTTTTTCAACTACTGAGATGGTTTTGTGATTTCTTTATTCTGTTAATGTGGTGAATCACAGTAATTGATTTTTGGATGTTAAAACAATCTTGCAGTCTTGGAAAAACTTCCAAGTCTTAGAAAAACATCATAATTAGTTTCGATGTATTGTTTTTTAAAAAAACATCTATTGCTGACTTTGATTTGCTATTTTTTGTTAAGGAGTTTTGCATTTATGTTAAGGAGTGATATTTGTCTGAAAATTTCTTTTCTTGTATTAATTTGTGAGTTTTGGTATCAAGGCTATGCTGTTTTTTAAAAAATGAGTTTAAAAATTTTTCTGAAGGGTTTTGAGAAATATCAATGTCATTTCTTTTGTGAATATTTGATGGAATGTACTTGTGGATCTCTTTGGAACTTGAGTTTTCCTTGTGGAAGATTTTTAAGTACAAATTCTTTACTCAAATAAAAAAAAAACCCATAAACAGCAACACCAAAACACCATATATTGGGCTTTATGGGATTTCTATTTATTCTTGTGTCACTTTTGGTAACTTATATCCTTTAAGGAATTTTTCCATTTAATCTTAGTTTAATTAACTAAGAATTTAATCTTAGTTGTCAAATACATAGTCATAAGGTTAGTCATAATATTCCTTTCATGTTCTTTTAATGCCTGTAATATCTTTGTGATATTCTTTCATTCTTGCTATTGGTTTGATCAATCTAGGTAAGGATTTTTCAATTGCATTAATCTTTACAAAGAATCAGCTTCTGAATGACTTGGTTTTCTCTATTATCTATTCTTTAATTACTTTTAGCCTTTATATTTATTATTTCCTTCCTTTCCTTACCTTGGTTTAACTCACTCTTCTTTTTCTAGTCTCTTAATGTAGAAGCTAAGAAAATTAATTTAGAACTTTTTCACCAACAATGTAAGCATTTAGAATTATAAATTTTGCTCTAAGCACTATTTTAGCTGCACTCTATACATTTTAGTATTTGTATTTTCATTATTTTTTACTCAGAAATATTTTCTAATATCTTTGTGGTTTCTTATTTGGCTTATGCGACATTTAGGAGTGCACTTCTTAACTTCAAAAATAAGGATTTTATATGTTCTTTTAAAATTGACTTTTAATTCCGTCATACTCAGGCTTATAAAACATTGTATGATTTCAGTCATTTGAAATTTATTCAGACTTATTTTATGGCTCAGCTTATAGTCTCTGTGGTGATGTTATGTGTATGTTAAAGAGAATGTATATTCTGTGATTCTTCCATGTTATTTGCTTGACAGAATTGTTCAAATTTTTTATACCTTTGCCGATGTTTTGTCAACTTTCTGTCAATTGTTGAGAGAAGTGTTAAAATCTGTAACTATAATTTTAGATATGCTAATCTCCTCTTTTGGTTAGGTCAATTTTTGAGTCATGTATTTTGAAAGTAAGTTATTAGATATATACTCATTTAGAATTGCTGTCT
Source organism: Herpailurus yagouaroundi (assembly GCF_014898765.1). Taxonomy (NCBI): domain Eukaryota; kingdom Metazoa; phylum Chordata; class Mammalia; order Carnivora; family Felidae; genus Herpailurus; species Herpailurus yagouaroundi. The sequence continues at coordinate 46,722,848 of NW_024412394.1, read as the reverse complement.
TCTTGATGAATTGACCGTTATATCATTATATACCTCTGTTTGTCCCCAGTGTTCTATGTTCTGATGTTTACTTTGTATGATTTTAATAAAGCCACTCCAGCTTTCTTTTAATTAATGTTTGCATGGTATATCTTTTTCTATACTTTTACTTTTAACCTATCTATGTCTTTATACTTAGTGGGTTTCTTATAGATAGCCTCTATCTATAAGATATAGATATCTTATAGATAGCCTCTTGCATTTTTGTCCAGTCTTTCTCTGCCTTTTAATTAGGATGTTTAGATTATTTACACATAATGTAATTATTGATTTGCTTGTTTTTAATTCTACCATCTTTGTATTTACTTTCTATTTAATCAAGTATCCTTTTGTTTGATTTTTTTTAGCACTTTATGATTTTCAGCATCCAAGTTCTGTGCATGTGATGGTAAATTTATACCTAAGCATCTTACTAGTTTTTTCTGGAGGGATTGTAAATGGCATTGTTTCTTTAATTTCAGGTTTGACACGTTTATTTTTAGGATACAGAAATGTGATTTGTGTTTTGATCTTGCTTACTCACCTATTAGTTATAGGACTCTTTTGGTAGACTCTGGTGTTTTCTGCATAGATGATCATGTCATTTGCAAATAGGAACACTTTCTTCTTTCTTATCTGTATTGCTTTTCTTGCCTTTTTGAATAGCTAGACCTTCCAGTACTATATTGATTATCAGTAGTGAGAGCATCCTTCTTTAGCTTCTCCCTACCTTAGGGAGAAAGCATCCATTCTTTCCTTGTTAACAGAAGAGGGATCATTTTTGGGGAATGGAAGGTGAGCATAAGTGGTATGTGCCATTTCTAGGCCTGGTGTACAAAAACTTTTTTTTTTTAATTTTTTTTTCAATGTTTATTTATTTTTGGGACAGAGAGAGACAGAGCATGAACGGGCGAGGGGCAGAGAGAGAGGGAGACACAGAACCGGAAACAGGCTCCAGGCTCTGAGCCATCCAGCCCAGAGCCCGACGCGGGGCTCGAACTCACGGACCGTGAGATCGTGACCTGGCTGAAGTCGGACGCTTAACCGACTGCGCCACCCAGGCGCCCCAACAAAAACTTTTAATGTACTATCCTAGCTCTCAATCTCCATCCACTAGTGGATGGGATGGAAGTATCCTGGGGGGGGGGGGGGTGGTCTCTGAATGATGAGGTGGGGCAGAATGCAACCCCTTCTCCTTCTGACTTGCATTAGATGGTGATATAAATGAGAAATAGCATTTTACTGTGTTAAGTCACTGATACTTTGGGGCTTATCACTTAAAGGAACTAATTATTTACCTTAAGTAACACATCCTTGAGTGATTTAATCTCTGGATGTTTGGTTTTACAACCTGAAAAATGAGGATAATTATATCGACCTCACATATTTATAGAAAAAAAGGAAATGAGACAGCATTTGCCAAAGTGCTTGCACATTTCCTGTAACGTGAGGTACTCAATAAACATTTGTTCAGTCTCCTGTTTGCTGAGCATACTCATATGTAGATACACTAATGGGTTTGTTATCTTCATATTGAACTAAAAGGTACTTACTAGTGTTTGTGTCTTTGAATATTTAATCCATCCCTTTAAAATGTATTCTTCAGCAATAAAAGTGATGAAACAAAATGTAAACCTCATATATACTGATCAGAATATTATGCATTTGTCAGTCCCCCTAACATAGAATTCATAGTTGAATTTGACTTTAAGGACTGTTTTTAAGAAAATTCATATCACATGTATTACAGGTTATGCTCATGCCTTTCTTGTATCTTTTGGAAACACAATTATATGAAAAGATGAGGAGAAAAAGAGCAAGGAAGTTTTCCCCATCTATATAAAATTTATGTGGAAAGCAGATATATGCCTTTTTTTAACCAAGTCACTTCCATTCATTCACAAAGTCATTTTGAAGGGATTATTGTTTAGAAGACAAATCCAAAAAGATGTCCAAAGGAAGAGATGGTTGAGATTTCTTTGACAAAGCTAAGGGATTTAGGTGATGAGTGAGGATGGGAGTGTGGTGGAGTTTAGGTTGGGGCTGAAACCTTCCAGGTTGAAAGCAGGGGATGGCCTGTGTGGGAAAAGGCCTTTTCTTGGGAAAAGGAAGTAATTTAGAGAACTGGGTGGCAGGAAGGGGCTATGATTTATGGGCAAAATGATTTTACTATTTTGGAAATGATAATATAAATTTCAGATATTGTTATAATATCCTAGATAACTTCTAGAGTAAAGAGAATTTAGAGAAGTTTCTCAAATTTGAAGGTTTGTCTAAAACTTATGTTTTTAATTTGAGTCTTTTATGGTATTAAACATAGACACTATTGTATAGCTAGCACACTTTTGTTTCTTTGAAATCTGGTTAGTTTACTGGTTTGGGCTTTTACCTTAGTACTTTTGCTGACCTATAAAGGAGAGCCTCAATTTTTGTTATGTTCAGAACACATTCTGTTTCTCAGATTACTACAAATAATTATTATAAATAATACTCAGGTTATTCAGTGAAGAACAAACATTGCTTTTTCCTTTTTTAAAAAACTTTATTTATTTTGAGAGACAGAGAGAGAGAGTGGGACTGGGGCAGAGAGAGAGGGAGACAGCAAATCCCAAGCAGGCTCCACAGTGTCAGTGCAGAGCCCCATGCAGGGCTTGAACTCAAAAACCACGAGATCGTGACCTGCGCCAAAGTCAGATGCTTAACCGACTGAGCCACCCAGGCGCCCTGACATTGCTTTTCCTTTTATTGTGCAGTGTGCTGTTTCCACTCCACCCCTGGCTGTTAAACTCATTCAGCTTCCCCAAACCTTTTTTAAAATGTGCGTCTCGGATTGGGCAATGCATTAGCTATAGAATTCTGCCATGCTTCAGACAGACAGCATATGATGAGATATTTGTACCATCTAGGTTTTTTTTACATAAACTTTTTGTTTCGGTATAATTTTATATTTATAGAGAAGTTGTGAAGATAGTACAGAGTTCCTGTATATCCATCACCCAGTTTTACCCATTGTTAACATCTTACATTACAGAGTACATTTATCAAAACTAAGAAAGCAACATTATTCATCACTATTAACTCCAGACCTTAGTTGGATTTAACCAGCTTTTCCATTAATGCCTTCTTTCTGTTTCATTGCAGGACACATCATAGTTAGTTGTCACATTTTCCTAGTCTCCTCCGGTCTGTGATAATTTCTCACTCTGCTTGATTTGCATGACTTTGATGGTCTTGAGTACTGGCCAAGTATTTTTTAGAATGTCTCCTGATCTTGGTTTGTCTGATGTCTTTATCATGGTTAGACTGGGGTTATGGGATTTGGGAAGAATACCTTCTCATTACCTCACATCAGAGTACATCATATCCACATGGCATTACTGGTGATGTTAACCTTCATCACTTGGTTAAGGCAGCTCTCTCCAGGACTCTCCACAGCAAAGGGACTGTTTTTCCCTTTCCCTGCTCTAATTTTTGGGAGTGAGTCACTGAGTGTAGCTCACCCTCAAGGGTAGGGAATTAAGCGCCACCTCCTGGAGGGGAGAATATGTGTATATATTATTTAGAATTCTTCTGTGGGGAAGATTTGTCTCTCCTCTACCATTCATTCTACTTATTCAGTAATTTATATTTGTACTTACATGTCTGTACATTTATGACTCAGTCCAAAGAAAACCATAGCCTCTAGTTTTGGGACAATTATCTTTATAAAATTGCTGTTGATGCCTAGTTACATTATTTGTTTATCAATATAGACTTACGAATATTTATTTTAAACTTTTTAATTGAATACTGCATTATTTTGCTGCTTAAATTGTTCCAGCATTGGCCATCAAGAGCTCTTTCAGTTGGCTGTTGATACATTATCTCTTTTATCACACTATTTTCCTTTGTCCAGAATGGACAGGCTACACCTCTTTGAAGGGTGTTGGGGGAAAACAATCTGCTCTGTGAAGTATAGATAAGGTTTTTAGTCAATAGAGAGTCTCTATTGCCAGCACATAAAGCCTTTTAATATGAAGGACACCTGTAGAAGTGTTGTTTACTTTTCAGCTGAGAATAATAAAAATGAACTTTATGAAGTGCCTTTCATTTAAGTGATCTGGTGCCTGAGGTTAAATTAGCATATTAAAAAAAATGAAATGATGTTTTTTGACCCAGCTTTAATGATATTACTGAAGTACTCAATTCTTCAGGGAAGATCTGGGCTCGTTCCTGTGCTGTGCACACAATTTTCTTTTAAATCTTCTGCAGTGCAATGTGCCTTTGTGGCAGACTCAAGGGAATGAGCATTTAAGGCTTCCACCTGGGGAAGCATTGCTAACTCAGACCACTTGGCTCTGCTCCAACTAGTTCCAAGGGCATGTTCTACAAGAGGGAGGTTTGCAAGTATCTTTTTTGGGGGGTGTGGGGGGCTCAATCTACTTCGTGCTGAGAAGCAAGAGGTAGTGTGTTATAATGAAATGGAGGGGCCAAGAGTAGAGACTCCTGTGAATGCATCTCAGATCTATTGATGGTTGGCTGTGTGGCCCTGAAAAAGACACTCTATGCCTTTGGATCTCAGTTTCCCTGTGTTACCAGGACTTCATTATTTCTGACCATCTCTCAGATCTAACGTCTTACGATTTTTATGCTACAATTTTATGGTGGCTGGGAGAGGGGTATGTGCATATATTTACAATTCAATTCCAAGAGTGAAGTAGCCTCTAGTTTGGAGAAATTATATTTGTAAATGGGCATCTATTGATGCCCCATAAAAATGCCAATGTTTCTTGACATTTATATGGCACTATTATTTTTCAAATTTACTTTCACCTTAATTTTGTAGTTTCAACATTAATTTTCTGTTTTTTACTTTGGACACATAATCTTTCTATCAAACATACACATTTATCTGTTCACTTTAACTCTCATGTTGATATTTAGCCATGTCTCTTTCCTTGGCTGGTTTTCTCCCAGTTTGTCACTTGTCATGGGTGGTGTGTGGTCTCTCACATTTATGCAAATCTTGAGATTGCCTTTGTTCCATACTATCAATTTCAAGGATATTTGCATAGAGAATAGTCTTGAAAGGTAGGGATTGGGAAAGGGAGGCATGCTTATTGTCTAGTATGATAAAGATAATGCCTGCTTTGGAGTAATGAGCAGGATGCTTAATGCCCATTATAAAATATTTGAGTTCCCTAAACTCAGTATGCAGCCTGTAAGGCACTCACTGCATGTGAGAGTCAGCTGACCTTCTTGGCATCACTCTGTGTGAATTTGGGCTTGGGAAATTGGTACAAGAAAATGCTAATACTCTGGCTACTGCTATTGCTATAGTAAAGTCCTTATTCTCTGACTCAGGAATCTCCTGTTGTCTATGTGGTTTCCATAAAACTGTGGCATGCTTATTTGTTAGCTTATAAGTAGGATAAAATAGCATATTTTGACAGTTCTTTGTACTATTCTTCCCTTGTGAACTTTCAGAGGGTTGTGTACAATCACTAGTTTTGGGGGGTTGTCCTCTCTTTATTCATACTTACCTTGAGCTTGATGTGGTACCATCAAAAGAATTGAGAACTTGGATTTCCAGAGAATTGGATTCAAGTATACATTTGGTCATTTTCCAGCTTTGTAATGCTGGCGAGTCACTTAATATCTCTGTACTTCTTTCTCTTTTTAGTGGAGATGACCTGCTTCACAAGGTTATTATGAAGGTAAAACAAGATTTTATATACCTGTGCTACCCAATATGGCAGCCATACATGACTGTTTAAGTTAAAACTAAATTAAATTAAAAAATCATTTCCTTTAAGTTAAAACTAAATTATTTTTGGGACAGAGAGAGAGAGACAGAGCATGAACGGGGGAGGGGCAGAGAGAGAGGGAGACACAGAATCGGAAACAGGCTCCAGGCTCCGCGGGGCTCGAACTCACGGACCGCGAGATCATGACCTGGCTGAAGTCGGACGCTTAACCGACTGCGCCACCCAGGCGCCCCAAGTTAAAACTAAATTAAATGAAAAAATCATTTCCCTGGTTATACTGGTGCCATTTTTCAAATATTTAACAGGGGCTTTGTTATGTTTCTTTTAAACTTGATGAACCCTTTTAGTTGCTAAGCTATTATCAGCCACAGTCCCTTTTAGAATATAGTTAGATTTCACTATTTTCCTGCAAAATGTTGAAAGAGTCTATAAGGATTAGTAGCACTAATCAGAATTTGAAAGGGCACTGATACCTCTGTAAATATTATAGGATTATATTTATTTATTTTTTCCTTTTTTAAACTGCCACAGGTGAGGTACTTCAAATGTAATAGGAAAGGCAAATAGTTTCACCCATATAAACTCCAACCCATGGGTCCTAGATGCTGGAGTGCTGGGCGGAGGATTCAGAGGTAGTGTCTGGACTCAGTCCAGAGTTATGACTGATTATGATAAATCACTAGCAACTAGCCTAGATTGATATCTGAAAATCTTAAGTTTTTTTTTTCCTAGAAATAAAAAAATTAATAATTATCTTTCTAAATGGCAGCAAAGGTATTGAGGACTATCGTCTTGATTCAATCTAATTTCAATTCCAGTTCTACCTAGAGAAAAACAAATTCTTCCAATCACTATGCTTATGAACTGAAGCTCTTATCAGAAAACTGATAGAATTGTGACCCTTAATGCTACTTTTTTTATTGTTTGTAAGAATCACAGCAAGGAAGTGATGTAACTTTCTTCCCTTCCATAACAGCACAAATAGTAAATAACAGTGGTAGTGGTTACAAAATACATGTATGTAAAATATAAAATTTTCTTCCAGGGTGGAAGATGATATAATTCTACTCTCACTAGGAAGTTCAAGACTCTGAGCTGCTTTTCACAAAATGCAGTCAAATTTATTCATGGTCTACAGTTTGAGCTTGTTAATAAGCAGTACATAAACACTTTAAGACCCAGCACATATTAATTATGTGTGTGTATATATATATATATATATACACACACACATATATATACATATATATACATATATATACACATATATATAGACATATATATATATACACATATATATACACATATATATACACACACACATATATATATATATATTTACTGGAAAGCAAACTAACAACAGTTCCATATTGGGATACCTGTTGAATGAAGACTGATGACAAAATACAAAGAGAATAAAGTAACATCTGTTCCTGAGTCTGATATTTAGGCAAGCAAAATATTAGTGCTTTTGGCACAAATGGTAACTCTATGAACAGATGTTTTACCCTGTTATACAATATAATGAGTACTTTTGGAGTAATAGAAATACACCAAAGTCAGATTGAGTCAAATTTTAAATATACCGTTGTGAGATGAACTATAATTACAATTTTTTTTCCTTTCCTTTTTTGTTGTTTATCTCTTAACTTGGCTTGGAAAGAAATGGTTTCAGTGACATGTTTTCAGCACATTTGACAAGAAATTATGGGAAAAGAGAATCTGGTTAGGGCATGAAAACATTTCCAGAAGAGCATTCAAGAGTTTGACTTCTAGAATGTTTGCCTTTCAGTGTTCATCAAACTTGTCGGAGTGCAAGGTTTCTAGTATAGTGAAGAGTAAATATGATGTGTAATCTCTGGTCAGAGTGCTAGGGGCTCAAGACCTGTCTTTGCTGCTTGCCAGTTCCTTGCCTTTGAGGAAGAAACTAGGCCTACATAGTCCTCAGTTTCCCTCATTTGGCTGTTGGAGATGCTGGGGGCAGGATGCACCGGAACACTCATTTTCTTCCCTGCAGTGTCCCATGGAGGCATGGTCGGGGGGTGGTTATCTGCTTTCCTTCCCAGGAGAGAACAGCAGCATGTTCAGTAACAGTTTTCCACCTACTGAAAAAACTTGAGAGTGTGAGATTGGGGAAAGCCTGGCATTTGTGCCCGCCCCCTCCCCCAGCTCACAGACCTGCCAGGGTGCAGGAGAGGCTGGAGCTCTCATGCTCAGGTTGTCAGTACACAGACCATCAGACCACATAAGCCTGTCCCAGCTACACGTCAGTTCTCTCTGTTCCAGCTTTATAGCATGACACTGGGTGGAAAGGTCAGCGTGGTCATTCCCTGGTTATTTTCAGTCCAGGAGAGAGGGACAAAAAGTGCATTATTTTTTTTACCAGGTGGAAAGTGAATTTGCCAACCAACTTGAATAAAGCAGATGCCTCGATTCCAATTTGGTGGCTTCTGATTGTTGGAGGAGTAATGGAGCTAACATGTAGAGGCAGGTAGGTCACACTTGGCACATGAATAAGTCCTGTTTAGGTACTAGTTATGATCAGTATGATCATGATTATTGTTATCATTATTTTCAATTGGTTAGATTGCAGAAGATTGGCACTAGTACTCCCAAACTTCCAGCATGATTCAGTATTGCTACCTGATTCACGTGGCTGTCATGATCATCAATTTAGATAACATTATCAATTTGCTTTGTAAAGTATAAAGCACATTATATAATAGTGATGATAATAGAGTATTTAGTGTTTTTATGTGACACTATGGGGTGATATTCCTTGCCAGTTTCTCACTTCTCTCCTGGCTTTTCCAGGACAATTTCAAAGTCTTGGTCAAATAACATAGTTAGACATTACAGTGGAATTAGTAAGTATATTGTTAATTTCCCAACATGAATAATTCATGGTAAAGATATTTCATAAACAGGCCATCTCTTAACTCTCTGTTGAAACAAAGCTGTCATGGTTCTGGGCTTATGCCTGTTGTGCTATTTTAAAAGAATTTGGAACATTTATGTAAGAACCCAAGATTGTGAATAGAATTTGGACAGATGTAAATAGTGTTTTAGTGTTAACCCAAACCTGGATTGAACTCCTTTTGCTTTAAATATCTGCTAGTTCTCTTTCTAAGACAAAGTATATTCATTGAATGGCCAGGATAATTTCTTATTCTTAGTACTGTCTTATAGTCCTCACTGGCCTTGTCCTAATTTATTAACTCAACAGATAGTTATTGAGCACCTATTTTGTGTAGTTACTGTTTCACCTGTTGGGGATGTAGTATAAATAAAGAAAACAAATAAACTATACCTTCCACAAGTTTATATCCTGTTCCTAGCATAATTTATTTAAAATGAAATATTAATTGTGATTCCCTTAGAGACTTAAAATGGACTTAAAAGTACATTTTATATAATTCCCAGGATACTGTAACTTATGGGAAATGTTTTAAATACATACATACATGCATACCTCTTTATTCTTTACATGGAAACACTCCTTAAACCTTTAGTGTTTATAGAGTTATTAATTTATTTGACCATATTAGTTTGATCAACATTATTTGCATATTTATCATATAATCTCCCATCAGGAGAAAAGTAAATAATTGTTTTCAGCCTAGATTATACCACCGATGTAGTTGACTTGATACTTTTAAATAAGAGCTTTATGTTTTCCTCAATATCTTTCAGTCAGTGAAACCTCCTTATTCTAGGGGCACCTGGGTGTCTCAGTCAGTTAAGCATCTGACTCTTGATCTCAGCTCAGGTCATGATCTCATGTTTCATGAGTTCAAGCCCTGTATCTGGCTCTGTGCTAATGGCATAGAGTCTGCTTGGGATTCTTTCTCTCCTTCCCTCTGCCCCTCACCTGCTTGTGCTATCTCTCTCTCTCTCTCTCTCAAAATAAATAAACTTAAAAAAACCCTTAAAAATAAATCTTCCTTATTCTAGACCTTGAGATATATATCTATATCTATATCTATATCTCTCTCTCTATATATGTCTATCTTTGGAAGAATATCTTTAAAAATATATTTATACTTTTATATATTCTTTGAAAGAATATCTTTAAAATCCAACCAGGAGAACCTAGCAATAGGGATATGTGTATGTGCCTAAGTTAGCAGCTCTTATTTCAGCATGTTGTAGAAATTAATTATGCCTTAGGAAGGAATTTTCTTTCTGGGTTTTGCTAAATTCAATTGAAACAACAAAGAGTTATATGTTAACTCTTTCCTGGCTCAAGTCCAGGAAAGATGAAAGGGAAAGATATTCTTACCAATAGTTTAAGATCATCAAACCTGGATTATTTATAGAAAACAAAAGATGAATTTGCACCAGTTCTTGTACATATTAAAGACGTTTCTGAATTTGCAGTGCAGTCTGCCATCCTTAACTAAGCTTCTCTTTCATATGGCTTCTCTCTTTCTCTCTCTTTCTGCTTTCTCTAATCAGATAACATAGACTTCACACAGGGAGGCTCAGGGTGTGAAAACTTCATGGTAAGTAGAATATAACTAAATTATTTGATCTGCTATTATTTTTAGAACTCTCATATTTCATAATCTTTCTTTATTCCATTTATTTTCCCAGGAGAGAAAGCTCAGGCTCTTAAAACATAATTAAACTGAAGACACAAATTAGATCCACCAGTCTGACAAGGGTTATAGTGAACCCAGACCCCTCCCCAGGGCTGAACTATCACTGGGTCTTCCTTTCCTCAGTCCTTTCCTCACTTCTTTGCAGTGTATCTCCTGAGAGCACTCCCCAACCATCCTTATGCACACAATTCTTCATCTCAGAATGTTTTCAAGAGATCCAGTCTAAGACAGAAGTGGATTAGTCCAGGGCAGTGCCTCCAATCTTTCTTTATTTCTCAAAGACCAGTAAAGGTCAAAACTTTTCTAAAGTGCATTTAGAAGGTAGATGTCTTCTAGAGACAATTGGAGTAGGGACAATTGGGTAATTATGGTGGAAGGAGAGACGAGGTAGATATTTACGAAAAAATGTGGTCTATAATCAAGAGAAAAGAGATAGGGCTTTTGATGTCAAAAGACATGCCATGTTGATGTGTCAGTTGCCCTGTTACAGAGCTTGAGAACACTGACATTTGAGGCCAAACCTACTTCGTTCTCGTTCCTGAGGTATCAGTGGATGTTGCTAGAGGGACATGTGGAGGGGTTCAGTGTGCAGAGGCATCACTCAAGGGAGAAAGCAAAGTTAAGTGAACAGCTTCCTTATCTGTGAAAAATGATGAAGTATTTGAGATGTAGTGGATATGTCTGGGCAGTGTTGCCAGAGATACTAGGGTAGCAAGATTAAAGGCACTGGCTTTAGAATTTTAGGTTCAAATCCTGGCTCTGTCCCTTACTAGCTGTTGTCTATGGTTAAGTTACTTGACTTCTTTGAGACCAGAAATAATGGAGATAATGTCAAAGAACAGTTGTGAGAATTAAACAATATACATAATACACTTAATACAGTGAATAGCGAGTATTAAGTACATAGGAATTTATACAATGCAGTAATGTTTTTTGAATACCCATGTGATAGCTTTCATGGAATACTTCAGCCTTTGCAGTGGATAAATAGCTCTTTCCTTTGTTCTAAGACATTGAAGAAGATATTAAGGATATTAAGGAGAGTTTCTTCAATGAAGCTGAATTAAAAATACATATCTACTCTAGAGTGTAAATTATCCTCTTCATTTCTCATAGTTTTGTTGAATCATTACTTAGGCATATAAATATTTACCTGCAAATTGATAAACATAATTTATGCAATTCAGGAAAATGTCAAAGTTCATGGGAAGCTGTAATTGTTAGACTCAAAAAGTCACTGGGGATTTGCTGTATTTTAATATCATCTGCTAATTTCTTTATCTAAATTTTAAAATAGTGTATTTAGCATTCTCAATGTCAGTTTGAAAAAGGCCCTTTCAAACTAAAGCAGCAAAACTTATGGCTTCTATTAGGCATGATAATTAGGGACGTGAGTGAGAACCACAGAATTTTAAAGCTAGAAGTGACATCAGAGACTCTGTGCCTCAACCCCTTTTATGGAAATAAAAGATAAGCTGGTGAAGGGACTTGCCAGAGTCCTACAGCTTGTTAATGAAAAGACTAATAATAGCCATTACCTCCAGACCTAAAGTCCAGAACACTTGCCATTGCACCAAACAACCCATTCAGTCAGTTCCTGAAAAGACACAGACATGATGAGCTGGTGGTGGCTTGAGATCGTCTGTGTACATGGAATCTCCATTGATCAGCTCAGTAAACTACACTCATGCACCTACCCACACTCCACACACAATTTATGTTCATAACAACTTAAAAGAGAAATATGAATCCAACGTGAAAGAGTATAGTTTGGAAATGGAATCAATGCAAATTGTCTTTGAAGTTTACATAAACACTTCGCTCTTTGACAGTAATAAAGTAGTGCCAGGTTTCTGGAACTAGAAGAATATTTTGCCTGAAGAAAAAAGGATTGGATTTACTATGAGAAAGTTAATGATTATGAAACATGTATTTGTTTATATTCAAAAGTTGTCAACATGAAGTATAATGACTAAAAACTAACATTAACAAAATGGAAAGGATTCTAAAATATACATCTTAGCCCAAAATGTGTACCAAAGTTGTTGTAGAACCAAATGTCTCCATTTTTGTTTTCAAATGTCCTGCCAGGACTTTGACTGACAGATACACATCTAATTTATACATGTACCACAATATATTGTCATTAAATATCTTGAAGGCTCCAGTGGCTTCCTGTGTGTTTGTAGTGTTTCCCACAACAAACTGTAACAGATACAAATACATATATAACCACTTGCCATATCCAGGAGGCACTTTCCATATATCTGTCCTCTATTGTATTTACTGCAGCAAAACTTAAAAAATACATCTAATTTTATTCCTTCTGTTTTACCTTTTCATGGTAATTTCTCTGACCACCTACAGTTATTATTCAGTGTCCAGCAATAGCTTTAACTTTTTGAGTCATGACTCCTTTGTGAATCAGATGAAAATAGAATTTTTCTCCCTAGAACAGTATATAAAACACATATATAACAAATTTGCATATGATTTATGTTACTAAACTGGAAATTGATTTTGATCATATAATATTTTATTTATGGAAAAGATAATGTAAAATCTAATAGTGATATTCTGGAAATAATTGAAACAAGTCTAATTTGTACAACCCCCCTCCCCCCCAAAAAAACCTCCCAAAGTAAATATTAACTCTGCCCAAATTAAGGTTTCTGATGTTAAACTTGAAAAAGAGGTTGTCATAGCAACGTGAACATTTATCTTGGGCACTAAGCTGATTTTGACATTTTAATTTTGATGGCAGCTAGTGCTAAAAAACTATAACTCAAAGGTAGATTGTTGTCAAAGAATATCAGAATTTCCCAAGACTCTTTTTGGTTGAATTTATATAGCATCATTTCCTTTGTCCTTAAATCAATGTTTACCTTTGCAAAGCTTGCATTATTGATTTCCTCTATGCCAGAAAAGAAAAGACTGTGAGTCCACATTTAAGTTTTAAAGTTGTCTAAATAGAAGGAATCTGTGAGAGAAGTCTCCAGTATTTCCAATTATTTTCAGATTTCTTTCTGCAGGGACACTGAGAAGGCCATGTAACTCTTGACTATAACCTATAAAAGCACCTTCCCTAGCACTGCAAGGTTGGCATGGATGTCTGTGTGCAATTCTGGCTTTCCTACTGGAGCTTGGACATAGTTTGATCAACTAGTATGCTTTTGGCTGCAAATAAAAAAGCCCAATTCAAGAAAAAATTATACAGTAAAAAAGTTAATTATCTTACATAACAGAAAGTCCAGAAGTAGAATTAGTTTTGGTCAGGTTGGTGATGCAATAATTCAATGGTGACCATCAAGGATCCATGCTCTATATTTCTGCTCTGTTATCCTCAGTGTGAGAGTGTTGAATTTAGACTTGCTACTCTTATGGTTATACAATACCAGCACTATCTGAATCAACATACATTCTTGCTCACCTCCTAAATGAGAGAAAACCCTTTCCCCCAACTATAATTGGACAAATGTAGACCAGTGTCTTCTTTACTTACAGCAGGAGCCAGAGCCATGTCATGTGCTGACTGCTTTCTGTGAAGCAGGAATAACTTGACAGTGAGGTCTGTTATCCCTCAGTCATTGGGTTGGGGGGAGTGTGGATGGGTGGGGACAGCGCTATCCAAACAAAATCAGGATTCTATTAGGAAGGAAAAAAAAGAAACGGATGTTGGGAAGGTAACGTTCTCTCTTGATATCTTCGGTAGTATTTATAATAGCACCTACAGGAAATAAATAGAAAGATTCACCTCAGCTAAAAATATCTGCCAATTAACCTAACCCATGAAATAACTCTGTTGAGTTACTCTGGGAAAGGGTATCCCTTTTCTCTAAAAGTTTTGCCTTAAGTTTTATTGTGTTTCAAGAATACTCTTTTGTAAATCTAACAATCATATGAATAGTAGAGAAAAATCTTTATATTCTGTTACACTTTTTTGAGACAAAACTGTTTAAAAGGGAATGGCTTAATACCCTGGCTTTAACAAGAACCACAACACTGGACAAGACATCTTTCAGCATGGTTGGTAGGGGATTGAATCTGAAACATGGACATCATTATTTACAGAATATGTAGTTCTTTCTTTATCAAAGCAGCAAAATGAGATGTGGGCAAAGCATTGCAAGTGTTCCAGTTATACATATAATATCCATATTCTTCCTCATTGAAGTTTTGACCAACCAAGAACTTTCTCACCATTTGCAGATGCTGATTCTTGTGTAGCCTCTAAAAGTGACTCTCAAAATAGGAATCATTTAAAGGTGTCATTAAACAAATACATAAACAACATCCAGAAGTTGGCTGTACCAAACTCTGGATGTCAGCTTCATTCAGTTGTGTATTAAAGAAATGTATGAACTAACAGTTTCTCCATTACTTGTCAGCAATCTTGGAGTAGATATGTTTTTATTTTGACAATGACACTGCTTTGGGGATGATTAGACAATGACACTGCTTTGGGGCACAGGGTTAGAACCCTGTGCCATGGGATTTGGTGGCCAAGTCAGACTCTCCTGAATGTCATTTTGACACTTCCTTTTCACATTTAGCTTCCCTCTTCTGCCTTTTCTCTCCTAGGTCTCCTCTTTCTGTCTCTCTTCTTGCTACCTTCCTTGTTCCCACCTTTTCACTTTCTTGTTTTCTCATCTCTCTCCTTCCTTCTGTCTTCCCTAATACCTTCCTTGTATCCTCTTTGTTGTTACCATCATTCTTGTTGTAGCAGAAGACTCTTAGCAACAGAATGCAATAGGCAGTACTTTTCATTAAAAATGCTAATAATTTTATTATTTTTGCCAATTTTTAAAAAGTTTATTTGAGAGAGAGAGCATGCACGTGCAAGTGGGGGAGGGGCAGAGAGAGAAGGAGAGAGAAATCCCAAGTGCTGTGAGTATAGAGCCTGCAGAGCCTAATATGGGGCTCAAACCAATGAACTGTGAGATCATGACCTGAGCCAAAACCAAGAGTTGGACACTCAGTGGACTGAGCCATCCAGGTACCCATCTTTTGCCAATTTTTGATCCTCGGAGGAATGAATGACAGTGAAAGAATATGAGTGTGTGGCTGCATGTGCATGATATTTAATGTAAAACTGATATGTTTACTCTTTTAAACAATGATTACATTGATAACTGTAGCAAAAGAAGGAATCCATGTTCCTTGAGTATGTTTCACATATTCTAATAAAGTCAGGGTTTGGCCAAGGACTTTAAGGTATTAGAATATCTTTAGACTAAAAGTTCTACCAGTGTCTCTTTTCCTTTAACTAAAAATTTTATTATTTTAAAATTTGTAATAATTTATTATTGTAAATAAGGAAAAACATGTATGGGGCACCCTGGTGGAGTTAGGAGGGTACACATGTAGGATGGCCTGGGTGGGTACTGGAGCGCAAGCAGGGTAAGGTTGGCATTCACATGGGGGCCAGTGGCCTGGCATGGGAGTGTCAGAGATAGAACAGGTTGAAGATGGTATACAACAAAGGGATTATGTAGAGTAACTTGGCATGGGGTTTTGTGACTGAACAGGGTGAGGAGAACATCCATATATGATCATGGCCTGAGTGGAGTAAGGAAGATGTCTATGTGAGGGAGGTGATAAACCACTGATTTGGTTTAGATTTATCATTTCTTGCCCAGACTATTATAACAGTCCCCTAACAGATCTTCCTGCTTCTAGACAAGAAGCATAGAACCTACTATGTTTTAAGCCAAGTATTTAAGATGAGAAAGTGGATCGTAGCATAGGAGAGACATGAGAGAGAAAGGGAATATTTTTCTCCAGGAAGGTAAATCCTTCTGAATACCAAGGAAGTATCCAACCTTGCTAGATAATTTCTCCATCATAGACCAAGCTGTAAAGTGCAACGATGATAACGAACTGGCTAATGAGAAACAGCAGCTGTAAAACAAGATTCAGTCTTACAGCCTCTTTGTAGAAAGCATTTTCTTTTTTTTTTCAATATATGAAATTTATTGTCAAATTGGTTTCCATACTACACCCAGTGCTCATCCCAAAAGGTGCCCTCCTCAATACCCATCACCCACCCCCCCCTCCCTCCCACCCCCCATCCACCCTCAGTTTGTTCTCAGTTTTTAAGAGTTCTTATGCTTTGGCTCTCTCCCACTCTAACCTCTTCTTTTTTTTTTTTTTCTTCCCCTCACCCATGGGTTTCTGTTAAGTTTCTCAGGATCCACATAAGAGTGAAAACATATGGTATCTGTCTTTCTCTGTATGGCTTATTTCACTTAGCATCACACTCTCCAGTTCCATCTACATTGCTACAAAGGGCCATTTTTCATTCTTTCTCATTGCCACGTAGTACTCCACTGTGTATATAAACCACAATTTCTTTATCCATTCATCAGTTGATGGACATTTAGGCTCTTTCCATAATTTGGCTATTGTTGAGAGTGCTGCTATAAACATTGGGGTACAAGTGCCCCTATGCATCAGTACTTCTGTATCCCTTGGGTAAATTCCTAGCAGTGCTACTGCTGGGCCATAGGGTAGGTCTATTTTTAATTTTCTGAGGAACCTCCACACTGTTTTCCAGAGTGGCTGCACCAATTTGCATTCCCAGCAACAGTGCAAGAGGGTTCCCGTTTCTCCACATCCTCTCCAGCATCTATAGTCTCCTGATTTGTTCATTTTGGCCACTCTGACTGGCATGAGGTGATATCTGAGTGTGGTTTTGATTTGTATTTCCCTGATGAGGAGCGACGTTGAGCATCTTTTCATGTGCCTGTTGGCCATCTGGATATCTTCTTTTTTTAAAAAAAAAATTTTTTTTAACGTTTATTTATTTTTTGAGACAGAGAGAGACAGAGCATGAATGGGGGAGGGTCAGAGAGAGAGAGGGAGACACAGAATCTGAAACAGGCTCCAGGCTCCGAGCTGTCAGCACAGAGCCTGACGCGGGGCTCGAACTCACGGACACGCGAGATCGTGACCTGGCTGAAGTCGGACGCTCAACCGACTGCGCCACCCAGGCGCCCCAGGATGTCTTCTTTAGAGAAGTATCTATTCATGTTTTCTGCCCATTTCTTCACTGGGTTATTTGTTTTTTTGGGTGTGGAGTTTGGTGAGCTCTTTATAGATTTTGGATACTAGCCCTTTGTCCGATATGTCATTTGCAAATATCTTTTCCCATTCCATTGGTTGCCTTTTAGTTTTGTTGGTTGTTTCCTTTGCTTGCAGAAGCTTTTTATCTTCATAAGGTCCCAGTAGTTCCTTTTTGCTTTTAATTCCCTTGCCTTTGGGAATGTGTCAAGTAAGAGATTGCTACGGCTGAGGTCAGAGAGGTCTTTTCCTGCTTTCTCCTCTAGGGTTTTGAAGGTTTCCTGTCTCACATTCAGGTCCTTTATCCATTTTGAGCTTATTTTTGTGAATGGTGTGAGAAAGTGGTCTAGTTTCAATTGTAGAAAGCATTTTCTAAAGAGGGCTGTTTACCTAATCTACCTGCTCTGGGAACCAGCATCTAGTTATTGAAATAAAACTCATTCTTATATAAGCTACAGAATTTTGTGTTACAGAAATTTGTGATGGTAAAAGTTGAAAATGAGAAGTAAAAATTATCATCTCACAACTCTAATAATCACTAGCAAATTTTCTTCCACATTCCTTCCTCCAGCTCCTGCCCCTGCCCCTACACATGCATATAGATATATGAGATAATGCTCTGCCTTTGTGTGTGTGTGTGTGTGTGTTTAATTTTACTTAATAATAATTACATTATAGTCATCTTGCCAGGCTATGAACTTATCTTTGAAAACATGATTTCTGAAGTTATAGATATGCTATTACTGCTAGAAATTTAGATTTCTCCCTATAATAAACAGTGTTGCAATGACATTTTTTTGTGTTAATTCTTTAAAAAAATTTTTTTTAATGTTTATTTATTTTTGAGAGAGACAGAGACAGAGTGAGAATGGGTTAGGGGCAGAGAGAGAGAGGGAGACACAGAATCTGAAACAGGCTCCAGGCTCTGAGCTGTCAGCACAGAGCCCAACGTGGGGCTCGAACTCACGAGCTGTGAGATCATGACCTGAGCCGAAGTCATATGCTCAACCAACTGAGCCACCCAGGCACCCCTGTGTTAATTATTTTCTTAAGACAACTCCTCAAAGGGTAATTGAGTCAAATGCTAAATATTTCATGGATTTTTGTACAAATAGGAAAACTGATCTCCAGAAATAATATATCAATGTGTACAACCACCAACCACAACAAGGGTTCCAGATTCTTGTAAAAATGGTTTGCTTCATCCAGTTTAGGTAATTTTTTTTTTCTAAGAATGCCCAAAGTATTAAAATACTCTGCCTGACCTTTAAACCTTGCATAACTAAAAATATGAAGGGTGAAAAAATGCATAAAAAATTTAATACATTTCACTAACAGAATTTAAACAGCATTAACTTATGAATAGAATAAATAATGCTTTAGACATCATGAACTATTTTAAGAAGATAGTAATTGAAACATGAGATTATTTGGTATAAAATTTTACAGTTAATGAATGTCTTAACTGAAGTACGCAAGATTTTTAAAAAATTATTGCAAAATAAAAATTATAATGCTATGTAAAAAATCATAATGGTGCACTAGAACAAAAAATTTCTTATACTTAATTGACCCTCACCCCTTTGCTTTGTGGATTATCTGCTTTGAGGATAATAGAAAATGAAATTTTTAAACATTTTTAAATGGCTTCTATTCCTGCCCAGCACAATAATTATCATCTTTGTCTCCCAGTTAATATATGCTCAGACAATCCAAGCTCATTTTGGTGCCACTGTAGGAAAATGCAATTAGGAAGGAAAATTTACTACTGCACCCATCATAGAACAAAGTCTCCAAACACGTATGACTTTTGATTATCCACTACTTTGCATTCTCTCATTAGCAGAGACAATTGGAGGCCGAATAAAAACATAATTTTATTTGCAGAACTCAGAGTAATCTCTCATAGCTATGATATCTTCCTTTCAGAGTTTAGAGAGTTCTATAATCCATAAAGATTCTGAAGGGCGTTAAACCTGTATAACAAAAAGAGTGAAATAATCAGATCTAAGAATAAGTTTTTGATATATGTAGTTATCATTATCATGGCATGTGTGTTCCAATAAACCTTTACATATATATATATATGTGTGTATATATATATATATATATATATATATATATATATATGTATGTATAAAAGGCAGGGGGGAGGTTTGGCTCATGGCCTGTAATTTGCCAAACCCTTCTCTTGAAGATACTCAGGAGATGAGCTGGCTGCCCAAGTGGACTATGGCCCAGTCTGCTCCTTTGTGAGATGAAAACCACTCTAGGGCTTAGTGCTGCACTGACAACTGTGCATGTGGGCCCAATGGTATTTGGGAGTTTCTGACCAAGTAGTGGATACAGAAACCTGAATGTGAAAGTTGTGTTGAAATAGACTGAGCCTACCTCATAAGAAGCTCCAACTATGAGCACAGCATCATGTACAGAGAAGTTGAATCACTATGCTGTATACCCAAAACTAATGTAACATTGTGAGTCAGATGTACTCTGGAAAAAAAAATTAAAAAAAGAAAGAAGCACCAGTTGCTTAATTACAGATCAGGTCCAATTTACCCCCTTCCCCCTCCTCTATCTACACACACACACACACACACACACACACACACACACACGGATACACACACACACACACACACACACACACACAAAGACGCATGGAGAGAAATTTAGTTACCAGGACAAAGAGCTACAAAATCTGGGGAGTGAAGGAAAATGTCCACAACAGGGGTGAAAGCACTAAGAGACTAGATTGTTACAGTCTAAAGTACAGAATCATGCAGAGACACATAAGAGGAATATCAGTCTTGGCCAGGTCGGGGAAGAAGACTGGGGAAATAATGTGTAAGCTGAAATCTGAAAGAAAAGTTAAGGGGAACATGCCCTGGGCTAGAAGGGTAGGCAGAAGCCAGATAAGACAGGTGTGAGAGTTCATGTGGTGGAGTCTGGACTTTATCATGAAGGCAACTGGAATATGTCTCTTCCTATTACCCTCTGTATCATTCAGACATTTGTTTTGGAATCTTCTCTACTTTTCCCCTTATATTTTAATCTCAACTTTTCATTGTTCCTATTTGCTATCTGAATTCCAGCTATGCATTCTGCCTGTTTCCTGCATATAACTTTTTCTGTGTTCCTTGCCGCATACATCTACTTGGATTCAGTAGGTCATATTTAGCACCAATTGTGGTGAATTCACCCAGAGGAATTTCTAGATTCCTAAACTGAATAATAGTCTTACTAAAGCACTACTCTTTATAAAATAATTTAATATATGATGGTGGTGGCATTTCACATTGGGGGGGGGGAAGGTGAATTATATTATTCATTACTGTATTTTGGACCACTTAGTGCCCATCAAGAAAAAAACCAGAGTTAGATCCCTATCTCACATCAAATAAATACCAAATGGATTAATATTTTACCTATAAAATCATTGTACTGGATGAAAATGAAGGAATTTCTTTTTTAAATAATCTTGTATTAGTAAATAATTTTATAGGTAAGTAAACCCAAATTATTAATTCATTAA
Organism: Herpailurus yagouaroundi; assembly: GCF_014898765.1. Classification (NCBI taxonomy): domain Eukaryota; kingdom Metazoa; phylum Chordata; class Mammalia; order Carnivora; family Felidae; genus Herpailurus; species Herpailurus yagouaroundi. Next base: position 46,701,882 of record NW_024412394.1, on the reverse strand, counting down.
TTTATTAATTAGTTTAAATTAATTTGTCAAACAATTAAACCTAAATTTGTAAGGCAAAAAATGTCATTAAAAAAGTCAAAAGATAAATGACATATTAGGAAAAAATATATGTAATTCAGATTATGTACTAAAGACTAATTTCATTATTATGAGAAGAATTCCCAAAAATCAACCAGTAAAAGAACAACCACTCCGAAAGACAAACTGAAATGGTATAAACAGAGTGCACAGAAAAGGAAATACTGGAATTTTTAAACCTTGAAAAAAAATTCAAACTGTCATAATTAGAAGGAAGGCAGATGAAACTATCATGGAATCTTATTTTTCACTTATCAGATGATCAAAGACCACAAATTTTGATAACATTGCATTAGTGACAGTGGGGAAATGGGTGCTCCTATACATTGCTGCTGGGAATTTCAATCAATATAGATTTTTCAGAGGAGAATTTGGCAACAATTACCAAAATTAGCAATTCAAATATACTTCGGCCCAGCAATTCCCTTATAGGAAATTATATATCTACTTGAATCATGGTAACAGCAGAAATTTGCAGGAACAAACAAAACATGAAACAAAACCAAACCCACTAAATATCCTTTAAGAATAGGCTATTTAAATAAATTATGGTACAGTAATACCTAATATCTGATGTAGCCATTACAAATGGTAATGTAGCATGAAATAATCTCTGTAATATTTCATAAAGAGAAAGAAGCGGGGTACAGAACAGTGCATATAGTATGAAGCCACATGTGTAAACTGTACGCTAGTGAGTGCATTTGATATCTCTGGAAGTATACACAAGAAATTGATTTTGGTGACTGCCTTCAGGGAGGGAAACTGGTAGCTGAGGTGGTAGAGAGAGTTGTTTTGTGCACCTATTGCCTATCTGAAAAATCTCTCTCCTCCCCCTAAGTACAACTGCCTTTTGATGCTCTGACGGGCCAGTTGACCCCTCCAAGTTTTTGGTCTTCTCTTAAAATGAAACTACCTCTGTTTAGTGCTCACATCTTCCGGAGACCATCTGTCAACTTATCTAATAAGATATACATATAAAAACCCTTGTAAAATATAAAACACTGAACACAGGTAAGGAATAACTATCATTAGTCTTCCTCTAATATAGTGAATTATGTTAATTTGACAAGTGAAGCAAGGAAAAGTTGGAGTAGAAAAATAAATTTCAGATCCTAAGTAGATTTAAGCTCTCCTATCTTCTATGTATTTAATCTTTCCTTGTCAGAGAAAGATCCATATCTTTCCAAAGTTTAGTACGGTGCTTAGCTCACTGTGGGTGTTTAACGAATATTAAATAATAATAATAGCTATTTATGGAACATTGCACCACTTGATAATACTTTCCTTCCTTTGAATCACACCTTTTAGCAAGCCATTTTTAAAATGTATTCCTAACTAAATTAAGGTGCAAAACCTCACAGTGAGAATTGATATTTATATAAAAAAGAGAACTGGCACAAACCAATGTTTTAAACTGCAATTTTCCAATTCCTTCTTAGTGGCATTAATAATGGTGCCCTTTTGAAATGTCTTTTTTTTTTTTTTTCAAATACCATGTTATAGGTATTCCTATTTGCTGTTTTTCTCCCTTCCCTTTGCTTTCACACTTTGTGATCTGCCTTGGGAGGAAGGCATCAAAGGGAATAATAACCTAATTTTAACCTTTAATTGCTTTTGCTCTTTAACTATGTATGTAGTTTCAGTTTTCCTGGTTGTTACGCTATATCACTTCTCAGCTATGGCACATGTGTACACAGGAGCTTAGATAATGATCTCTAAGAATCCCTCCAATTCAGATGCTGTATGTGTCTCTAGAGAAGATGTACATTATATGTGTCTTGTATTGTTTTGGTTATGAAGAATTATGTCTGTTTAATAAGCCTCAATAAAATAGTAATCCTCTAAAAGGATAAAAATTCTCTAGATCCTTTAAGAATACGTCCATGGAGCTGAGTTTCAGAAACCTTGGGACAATGAAAATGCATATTCATATTATTAAGGATTCACAAAAATTGGCTATTTTTACCTGGAATGCCCTTTCTCTACCTGCCAAACTCCTACTCAGCATTTAAAACAGCCTAAATATCATCTCCTTTCTGAATCTTTGCCCAAGAAAGAAGAGCCATCTCTGATCCCATGCTATCTTACAATGTGCAACATTCTCTTGAGCTCTATATTTATCTGCTTTTGTGACTGCATCTTCCATCAGACTGTGAACTCCTTATTGGCAAGAGTGTTTCTTATTCATCTTTGAATCCCTAGTGGCTGGAACACAGGAAGTGCTCAACAAATGTTTCCTGAAGGCATGAATGAATAATTATTGGAATTGAGGAGTCCTAGGTTCTAGTTTCAGCTCTGCTGCTAATAATGTGTGGTTCTGAGCAACTTGATGAACTTTTCCAGATTTCAGTTTCCTCAAGTATAAAATGAAGGGATATCTTAGAAACTCTCTCAGGTCTAGTTGATGATTTGTATTCTTAATTAAGATCACAAACTCCTTTTGGCAAGGATTCTATTTTCTGTGTTATTGTGCATAGCACACTGTAAATATTCATTACATCACCCAGAAAAACACATATTGAAAAAGTAACCTATGATTGAGTTGTGGGGCAAATGATAGATATCATCTCAAACCAAAGGGCTGGTCTTTATGCATCGTTAATTTTAAAAGAGCATCTTCTATACAGAAGTATTTGTTCATGTTCTCATACATCTTCAGATTTGAAGGGCAACTATAAAGTGGTGGCAGAGTCCAGGTCTCAAAGAGACAATGGTTGGAGGGGCCAAGATGGTGGAGCAGCATGCAAGTTATCTGCTTCTCTTAGCCCTGAAATGCAGTTAGATCAGCATCAAACCATTTTGCACACCTAGAAAATTGATCTGAGGATTAACATAACAATCTGCATAACTTGAGCCACAGAACTCGGGAGAGGTGAACTGAGGGAGAGAGAAGCTTCGAAGGATATGGAGCTGTATTTGTGGAGAAAGGACAGAGAAAGGGGGGAGAGTACAGGAAAAGTACTCCTCCCAAATGTAGCTGGAGAGAAAGAGAAATAATGGAAGCACCCACAGTTGTTTGAACAAGAAAGGGAGAAAAGAGAAAGGAGAGGGTTTCAATATCATTAGGACTCTATAAACAGGGCAGAGCAGCATTGGAAATTCCATAGCCCAATACCTGGCGTGCTCTGGTGGTAAGGGAAAATCCCCAGGAACTGACAGCCAGGGACGAGGGGTCCACAGGCCACACGGGGAGAAGTGGTTCCCCTGCCACCCTGCTAGGAGGGCATTTGGTAGAGGCTCTATGGCCTCCTCACAGGCAAAGGTCCCAGCGGACCCCAGAGAACACAATTGCTGGTATTAGAACAAAAATTCCAGGGTGCAGTGGCACCTGATGTGGGTTGTATGTGGTGATTTACCATAACCACTGAAATGCAAATGATATGAGATTGCACAAACTTATTCTGGGGCAAGTCGGCATCCTGTCACAACCTCCGAGCCTCAGCAACATGATTGCAGGGACATTCCCAGGGTCAAGCTGGCATCCAGCCATTGCTCCTCGCAATCCTCCCCCAGAGGGTCAGAGTGGGTCCAAGCTACAGGGTCCTCAGATGTGAGGGGTTTGGAAACACAGCTCCATCTGAGATAAAATTCGGGAGAGAGGTCCTGCCTGGCAGGCTAATGGTTTGGATGTGGACAGTGTAGAAGTGGGGAGTGGAAGGAAGCCAGAGACAAAAGAGGGGTGCTTGATTGATGGTGGGGTAGAGCACAGAGTTCTGATGCTAGAGACTGGGAAGCTGCATGATACCATTTTCACCTCTCCTGCAGCGCTGATCCACCACATTAAGCTAAGCAGTGCCACATAGTGGATAATGAAGCCATTACACCAAGCCCCAACCAACAGCACCAACCAAGCCCTGGGGAGAGGACCACAAGTCTTTCCACTGCTTAGTGTATGGACTATAAAGTGCTTCATAGTTTGACTTCTAGGGGAAACTGGATGTAATTTCATTTGGGTTTCATTCTGTTCACTGGTCCATCTATTTGGCTTTTTTTTTTGTTGTTGGTTTTGTGTTTTCTTTTTCCTTACTTTTCTTATTCTTGGATACAGAAAGAGAAAATTATTTTTATTTTGTGTTTTTATATAAAACGTTTAAGAAATTTTTTTACTATAGTTTTTGAGATTTGTTTCTTATTCTATTTTACCTTCTCCAATTCATTTTATTCGATTTCATTGTATACATTTTCTTAATTTTTAAATGTTTTCTTACTTTCTTTTTTCTTTTTCTTTTCTTTTCTTTCCTTTTTTTTTTCTCTATTCAATCAAGCTTCTTTCAAAAACCAGACCAAAACATACCCAGGATGTAGCTTCCTTTATTTGATTTTTTGTGTTGTTTTTATTATTTTTAATTTTCCTTTTTTATTGTATTAATTCTTTTTCTTCCTCCAAAATGACAAAATGAAGGAATTCACCCCAAAAGAAAGAACAGAAAGAAACGATAGCTGGGGAATTAATCTACACAGATGTAAGCAAGATGTCTGAACTAGAATTTAGAATCACGATTATAAGAATACTAGCTGGGGTTCAAAAATCATAGAATCCCTTTCTGCAGAGATGAAAGAAGTAAAATCTAGTCAGGACAAATTAAAAACACTATAACTAAGACGCAATCTCAAAAGCATGCCACAGAGGCAAAGATGGATGAAGCGGAGCAGCGAATCAGTGATATAGAAGACAATATTATGGAGAATAATGAAGCAGAAAAAGAGGGAAACTAAGGCAAAAGAGCACAATATAAGAATTAGAGAACTCCGTGACTCACTGTAAAGGAATAACATCCGAATCATAGGAATCCCAGAAGATGAAGAGAGAGAAAGAGGGGTAGAAGGTTTATGTGAGCAACTCGTAGCAGAAAGCTTTCTTAACCTGGGGAAAGACACAGATACCAAAATCCAGGAAGCACAGAGAACTTCCACTAGATTCAACAAAAACCAAGCATCAACAAGGCATATAATAGTCAAATTCACAAAATACACAGACAAGGAAAGAATTATGAAAGCATCAAGGGGAAAAAAGTCCTTAACCTATAAGAGTAGATCAATCAGGTTTACAGCATACCTGTACATAGAAACTTGGCAGGCCAGAAATGAATGGCAGGCCATGCTGAATCAGAAAAATATGCAGCCAAGAATTCCTTATCCAGCAAAGCTGTCATTCAAAATATAAGGAGAAATAGTTTCCCAGATAAACAAAACTAGTGGTTTGTGACCACTAAACCAGCCCTGCAATAAATTTTAAGGGGGACTGAGAGGAGAAAAGATTAAACAACAGCAAAAAGATGAAAAGCAACAAGACTAAAAAGAACCAGAGAACACCACCAGAAACTCCAACTCTACAGGCAACACAATGGCAATAAATTCATATCTTTCAGTACTCACTCTAAATGTCAATGGTCTAAACACTGCAATCAAAAGACATAGGGTAGCAGAATGGATAAGAAAACAAGATCCATCTATATGCTGTTTACAAGAGACCCATTTTAGACCTAAGATTACCTTCAATTTTTTTTAATGTTTGTTTACTTTTGAGAGAGAGAGAGAGAGTGAGAGAGAGACAGAGAGACAGAGAGACAGAGCATGAGTGGGGAGGAGCAAAGAGAGAGGGAGAAACAGAATCTGAAGCAGGCTCCAGGCCTTGAGCTGTCAGCACAGAGCCCAATGCGGGGCCTGAACTCACAAACCATGAAATCATGACCTGAGCTGAAGTCAGATGCCTAACTGACTGAGCCACCCAGGCGCTCCTAAAACACCTTCAGACTGAAAGTAAGGGGATGGAGAACCTATCATGTATCATGTATCATGGCCACAGGAGTAGCCATACTTAGATCAGACAATATAAATTTTAAAATAAAGACTGTAACAAGATATGAAGAAGGGACTTTATATCATAACTAAGGGGTCTATCCACCAAGAAGATCTAACAATTGTAAACATTTATGCCCCCAACATGAAACACCCAAATATGTAAATCAGTTAATCACAAATATACAGAAACTCACTGATATTAATACCATAATAGTAGGGGACATCAACACCCTACTTATGGCAATGGACAGAAAATCAACAAGGAAACAATGGCTTTGAATGACACACTGGACTGGATGGACTTAATGGATATATTCATAACATTTCATCCTAAAGCAGCAGAATACACATTCTTCTCGAGTGCACATGGAACATTCTCCAGAATAGATTACATACTAGGTCACAAATCAGCCCTCAACAAGTTCGAAAAGATGGAGATCATACTGTGCATATTTTCAGACCACAATGCTATGAAACCTGAAATCAATCATAAGAAAAAAATTGGAAAGACAATGAATATTTGGAAGTTAAAGAACATCCTCCTAAACAATGAAGGGGTTAATTAAGAAATTAAAGAGGAGATTAATAAGTACCTGGAAGCCAATGAAAATGACAACATGACAGCTCAAAACCTCTGGGATGTGGGAAAGGCAGTCATAAGAGGGAAGTATATAGCAATACAGGACTTTCTTAAGAAGGAAGAAAGGTCTCAGATACACAACCTAATCTTACACCTTAAAGAGCTGGAAAAAGAACAGGAAATAAAACCTCAAACCAACAGAACACAGGAAATAATAAAGATTAGAGTTGAAATTAATGCTATAGAAAAAACCAAACCAAACCCAAACCAAACCAAAACAAACCAAAACAAAACAAAAAACAGTAGAACAGATTAATGAAAGCAGGAGGTGGTTCTTTGAAAGAATTAACAAAACTGATAATCCCTGGCCCATTTGATCAAAAGGAAATGACCCAAATAAAAAAATAAAAAAATGAATAAGGAGAGATACAACCAACAATACAGAAATACAAACGATAATAAGAGAATATTATGAGCAATTATATGCCAATAAATTGGGCAATCTGGAAGAAATGGACAAATTCTTAGAAATGTATAAACTACCAAAACTGAAACAGGAAGAAATAGAGAATTTGAACAGACCTATAACCAGTAAAGAAATTAAATAAGTAATCAAAAACCTCCCCAAAACAACAATTCAGGGCTGGATGGCTTTGCAGGGGAATTCTATCAAACATTTAAAGAGTTAACACCTATTCTTTTAAAGCTGTTCAAAAAAATATAAATGGAAGGAAAACTTAACAAACTCATTCTATGAGGCCAGCATTACCTTAATCCCCAAACCAGACAAAAGACCCCACTAAAAACGAGAACTATACCAATTTCCCTGATGAACATGGATGCAAAAATTCTCAGCTAGATTCTAGCCAACCAGCCCTAACAATGCATTAAAAGAATTATTTACCGTGATCAAGTGGGATTTTACCTGGGTTGCAGGGCTTGTTCAATATTTGCAAATCAATCAATATGATATATCACATTAATAAAAGAAAGGACAAGAACCACATGATCCTCTCAATAGATGCAGAGAAAGCATTTGACAAAATACAGCATCCTTTCTTGATAAAAACCCTCAAGGAAGTAGGGTAGAAGGATAATACCTCAAGATCATAAATGCCACATACAAAAGACCCACCACCAATATCATCCTCAAAGGGGAAAACCTGAGGGCTTTCCCTCTAAGGTTAGGAACACGACAGGGATGTCCACTCTCACCACTGTTATTCAACGTAGTATTGGAAGTCTTAGCCTCAGCAATCAGACAGCACAAAGGAATAAAAGGTATCCAAATTGGCCAGTAGGAAGTCAAACCTTCACTCTTCACAGATGACATGATACTTTATATGGAAAACCCAAAAGATTCCACCAAAAACCTGCTAGAATTGATTCATGAATCCAGCAAAGTCGCAGGATATAAAATCAATGCACAGAGATCGGTTGCGTTTCTATACACCAATAATGAAGCAGCAGAAAGGGAAATCGAGGAATCGATCCCATTTACAATTGCACCAAAAACCATAAAATAGCTGGGAATAAGCCTAACCAAAGAGTGAAAAATCTATATGCTGAAAACTGTAGAAAGCTTGTGAAAGAAATTGAAGAAGACACAAAAAAATGGAAAAATATTCCATGCTCCTGGATTGGAAGAACAAATATTGTTAAAATGTGATATTACCCAAAGCAATCTACATATACAATGCAATCCCTATCAAAATAACCCCAGCATTCTTCATAGAGCTAGAACAAACAATCCTAAAACTTGTATGGAACCACAAAAGACCCCAGATATCCAAAGCAATCCTGAAAAAGAAAACCAAAGCTGAAGGCATCACAGTTCTGTATTTCAACGTGTACTACAAAGCTGTAATAAGCAAGTACTAGCACAAAAACAGACACTTGGACCAATGGAACAGAACAGAGAACTCAGAAATAGACCCACAAACATATAGCGAACTAATCTTTGACAAAGCAGGAAAGAACATCCAATGGAATAAAGACAGTCTCTTCAGCAAATGGTGTTGGGAAAATTGGACAGCAATGTGAGGAAGAATGAACCCGGGCCACTTTATTACACCGTATCCAAAAATAAACTCAAAATGGATGAAATATCTAAACGTAAGACAAGAAGCCATCAAAATCCTAGAGGAGAAAGCAGGCAAAAACCTCTTTGTCCTTGGCCGCAGCAACTCCTTACTCAACACGTCTCCATAGGCAAGGGAAACAAAAGCAAAAATGAACTATTGGGACCTCATCAAGATAAAAAGCTCCTGCATGGAGACAGAAACAATCAGCAAAACTAAAAGTCAACAGACAGAATGGGAGAAGATATTTGCAAGTGATATATCAGATAAAGGGCTAGTACCCAAAATCTATAAAGAACTTATCAAAGTCAACACCCAAAAAACAAATAAACCAGTGAAGAAATGGGCAAAAGACATGAATAGACACTTTTCTAAAGAAGACATCCAGATGGCTAACAGATACATGAAAAAATGCTCAACATCACTCATCATCAGAGAAATACAAATGAAAATCACACTGAGGTACCACCTCATTGGCTTTCAGAATGGCTAACGTTAACTACTTAGGCAACAATAGATGCTGGTGAGGATGCAGAGAAATAGGAACCCTTTTACACTGCTGGTGGGAATGCAAACTAGTGCAGCCACTCTGGAAAACAGTATGGAGGTTCCTCAAAAAATTAAAAATATAACTGCCCTATGATCCAGCAATGGCACTACTAGGTGTTTATCCAAAGGATACAGGTGTGCTGCTTCAAAGGAGCACATGCAGCCCAATGTTTATAGCAGTGCTATTGACAATGGCCAAAGTATGGAAAGAGCCCAAAATGTCAATTGGCAGATGAATGGATAAAGAAGATGTTGTATGTATATATATACACAATGGAGTATTACTCAGCAATCAAAAAGAATGAAATCTTGACATTTGCAACAATGTGGATGGAACTAGAGTACATTATTCTAAGCAAAATTAGTCAATCAGAGAAAGACAAATATCGTATGCCTTCACTCATAAGTGGAATTTGAGATACAAGACAAATGAACAGAAGGGAAGGGAAGCAAAAATAATATAAAAACAGGAAGGGGGACAAAACATAAGAGACTCTTAGGTGTAGAGAACAAACTGAGGGTTGTTGGAGGGACTGTGGTGGAGAGATGGGCTAAATTGGGAAGGGACATTAAGGAAGACACTTGTTGGGATGAGCACTGGGTGTTATATGTAGGGCATGAATTACTGGATGCTGTTCCTGAAATCATTATTGCACTATATGCTAACTTGGATGTAAATTAAAAACACAAAACAAAAACCAAAAAACCAAAAAAGCAAAGAGACAGTAGTTAATGGAAATGAACGATAATCCTTATTGCAACTGATATTTTATTCAGCACTTATTTCGTGCCATGTAAATTACACATGTTATTTCTAATTTTCAACACAACCTTCTAAAACCTTATAAAACCATTGAACCAAACCTTAGAAAAGTTATATAACTTTCTTTCCAATTTATCTATCGCTATTTTATACCTTCATAATTATATAAAATGGTGACTGTTTTATTATACTCCTGGATTCTGCAGGTCAGGAAGAGGAATTTGTGTGTACTTTGTCTCTGGTCTTCTATGTCTAGAGCCTCAGTTAGGAAGACTTGGGGTCTTCCTGGAAAGCTAGGAGTTAGAATCACTTAAGGGTTTAGCCTAGAAGTTGATGGTTGTAGTTAGCTGAGACCTCAACTGGAGCTTTGGCCAAAACACCTGCATTTGGCCTTTACATGTGTTCTCTCACTTCCTCATATCATGGTGCCTGTGATCCAATAGGAGTGTTTGAAGAGGACTAAGAAAGGCTGTACTGCTTCTCATGACATAGTTTCAGATGTCATGTAGTGCCACATCTACTGTAATCACATTCAAGGGATGGCGAAATAGACCTCTCCTCTCATTAGAAGATTTAACATCTCATTGTAAAAAGAGGATGTGTGATAAGAAATCTTGTGAGCATCTTAGAAAATCTGCCACAATAGCCCAAGGTTTCAGATCTAGAAAGAGGTAGAGATGAGATTCACTCTGTCCATTTTAGTTCAAGACTTACACATTTTTCATTACACCACAGGATCTCAGTCATTTGATGATGCGAATACTTGGAGATTTCTCTTATTTGTGAATGTTAATTTAAGTAAGGTTAACCTTCCTTAAAATCTCAATTATTCCCTCTTTACTTTTCTCTATTCCTTTGTATCTCTTTTTTACTTTGGACTCAATTACTTCACCTGACTTTTTTTTTCCTCTCTTTTTTTTTTTTTGGTATATCATTTTTCTCTCTTAAATTCTGCATGGCCATGGCATTTCTTTTATTCATTTTTTTTTCAGAGTCTGGAAAATTATGAAACCGCCCCATCATTTCATCACTCATTGTCTTCTGAGACTCTATCAGTTATTAGTACTTATTTTAGAGAAAAACCAACCTATTTGTAATCATTCCTCAAGGTATTTACTTATAGCTAGTGGGGTGTGTGTGTGTGTGTGTTTGTGTGTGTGTTGGGAACCCCTGGATAGATCAACCTGGCTGTTGGTATTACCTGAGAAGGTGAGACTGAGATTATTTGTGAAGCTTACTAGGGCAGTGGTTCTCAACCCTGGCTGCATGCATATTAGAACTACTTGGGAAACTTCTACAAAATGCTGATCACTGTAACCCATCCCAGAACCATTAAATCAGAATCTATGGAGGCAGGGCCAGACAGTGATATTTAAGAAAACAAAACCAAAACTTCCCAGATGAGTAAAACACAGCATCATGTTTGAGAAACACTGCACTAGAGAATTCTGATGTTTTCGGTTGAGAATCACTGAGAATCCCTGAACTGGGACTTATAGAAAGTTGAGGGAGTGACATATATTCCATGCCAGGGATAGAAGCCTCATTATCAGGTATGGAGCACTCCTGTACAGGGTGATGAACTGCCTAGAGGCAGTGGTTAGTGCTGGTCACAGTTTGGGTCAAAGCACAGTGAGCACTCCCCAGGAATGATGGAGACCCCCCCACTTTAGACAGCTCCCCTAAAAGGTGCAAGAAACCCAAGACGCCAAGTCCCTCAAGTCAGGACTGGTCTGGAGAGCTGCAAGTGGGGCATGGAATGGGTGCAGTGATGGAGAACTTGGCCAGTTGAGGCAACGGAAACAAGGCAGAAGGTGATATTAATTGAGCAGATTTGGTTCTCAACCAATAGCCTGAACAACACAATCTGGGGGCAGATGAAGCACAAGAAATTTGGAGAATATGTTTCTAATGATGTTCCTTCTCTTTTAAGGGTATCATATTGTTTCATTTATTAATTTTAAGTTATCAATTGTAGTTTTATGTGAAAATTATCATTCCTACAAATGAAATAATTCTTCACAATTGCAGAGCTTTAGGAATATATAAGGATACTAAAATTAGCAAACATTTGTTACTTGTAAAGGTTTATTTTATTGCTTTTTCATTTAGTTCCTCAATACTGTGAATCTCTGTTTTAAGAGAATTTAAGATACTTCGAAGACTTTTATTCAAATTGCAATTTATTACTGTTGTCAAGACAAGTTGAAGTAACGCAGTGTAATCACACCATGTGCTCATTTAACTTAGGCAAATCTAACTACTCATGCTTCAAAAAATATATAAAGACAGGGGCACCTGAGTGACTCAGTTGGTTAAGCATCTGACTCTTGATTTTGACTCTGGTCATGATCTCACAGTTCATGGGATGGAGTCCCATGTCAGGCTCTGAACTGACAGTGTAGAGCCTGCTTAGGATTCTTTCTTCCTCTGTCTCCCCGTCTCCTCCTTGCACAGTCTGTCTCTCCAAAAAAGAAATAAGCATTTACATATATATATATTTAAATATATATATATATAAAATAAATAAACATTTAAATACATATATATAAAATAAATAAGCATTTAAATAAATAAATAAATACACACATAAATAAATATATAAAGACAGGAAGGAAGAAATAATTTAAACACTGCAGACAACTCTGCTATATCACTAAATGAGTGTATGACCCTCTATCCCATTTTCCTTGCATCTCTCACATCGAGAGCGTTGTGCTTCACTGAATATGATTTATTCTTTTTTTTTTTAATGTTTATTTATTTTCAAGAGGCAGAGAGAGAGAGACAGAGAGCAAGCAGGGGAGGGGCAGAGAGAGAGGGAGACACAGAATATGAAGCAGGCTCCAGGCTCTGAGCTGTCCGCACAGAGCCCGATGTGGGGCTCAAACTCACTAACTGTGAGATCATGACCTGAGCCGAAGTTGGATGCTTAACCAACTGAGCCACCCAGGTGCCCTGAATATGATTTATTCTTATTGCTTAGACCACATATTTATGCATCTTTATTACCGAATATAATTATAACATAAAGTTGCATACATTCATGTACATAGTGTTTTATGGACAACATGCAAGAATTTTACAAATAATTGTTAAGTATAGTGTGCTAATAGTGCAACCTTCCTCACACCCCAAGATATGATTCCAATGCATATTATTTTATTCCTACAGATGATTATATGAGCTTTATTCAAAATCAATGATGATTTAGTTTTTAGAACTGGAGGGCTGCATACTATTAGGAAGCCTTCCCTAGCATGAATTGCCTCAAGTAAGATGACTCTCTGCTGTACTACATAGTACCCAGTGCATACTTTCCTTCTAGGGTTTTCTAGAATTATGTCTCTAATTGTATAGTAATTTTGGGCTGTCTCTTTGTCTTGCTCCTAAGATTATGAGGGCCTAGAAAAGAGAGTGTTCATCGTGTTTTCAGTGCTACACGTAGTGTTCGGCATATAGTAAGTGGTCAGCAAGTATTTACAGGAGAAATGATTATATAAATCTCCCTATATCAATGTCTGGCCAGTTTAATGAGGTATGACAGTCTGTATTCAATCCTTGTTATTTGTGACCCAAATGACTTCAGGCAAACGTTCTTTAAAAATTTTTTTCTTTATGTGTTGCTTCTCCAAGGGTTGGAGATCACACAACCACATTTTTTTTTTAAATTTTTTTTTCAACGTTTATTTATTTTTGGGACAGAGAGAGACAGAGCATGAACGGGCGAGGGGCAGAGAGAGAGGGAGACACAGAATCGGAAACAGGCTCCAGGCTCTGAGCCATCAGCCCAGAGCCCGACGCGGGGCTCGAACTCACGGACTGTGAGATCGTGACCTGGTTGAAGTCGGACGCTTAACCGACTGCGCCACCCAGGCGCCCCCTAACACAACCACATTTTAAACCATTTGATTGTTCATAACTAAGAAAGTCTCCTTCATGTGCAAACAAAATCTCACCTGCTTTATGTTCCTTTCTTCTTTGCCCATTTTCTGTAAACAAGGAAAAAGGTACATGGAAAAAATGCCCTCGGGAAGGCAGTTCTTAGAAGATTAGTCTTGGGAACTAAAGGCAAAACAAAACAGGCATGGGTTGTTGATTTATTCTTTCTGCATGATTGATATTAGCCTCAGTGCAGTGTTTGGTGGTGATAGTATACTTCCACATGGATGTATTCACATTCATGCATCTGTTTTCCCACACATTTTGCAGTATTGGCAGACACTCAGTGTCTGAGGCTGAGCCATGTATCTAGGATACAACTTAGGGAAGGAGTAAATAAACCTACCGGGGGCTAGAGTGGACCAGGAACATTTTCACACCTTCCATGGACAGGTGCCATACATACCATTTCAGGTTTAATATGTCTCCATTTTTAATTCCACGCACTCACATCATATTCTTACTTTTTAAAGAAGATCTGACATTTCCCTTAATGGCAGTCATGAGCACGTATGCCTGGATCTTGTGCCACAAGTTCATGCATTCATTACTTATCTTCCCTGCTGTGGATGTCAGGCTGTGCCTTTGCTTTGACAACAGAGGCACATAAGTAGCCAAGTGTTAAATGAATCAGGAGTAATTAGAGGGCTCATATTTAAAAGGAGTGAAGCTCTACAAAGGAGCTGAACTTAGACTAGGTTAAAAAATGTGGAATATTCCCTCATCTTCACTTGCCACCCATCTAACACGATACCTACAATGAGCCATGTATTTGTGTGTGCACATTGTAAAACCCAAGGGCAAAGTGAAGGTGACAGTCATTGCTCAGTGGCATGACCTCATGCCTTTTCTCCTGCTCAGCATACTCCTTCTGTTTCTTCATCCAGAATCAGAGCTTCTTAACAGCAATGGAGACCCCTCTGGCTAACAATACTGCTGTGACGCACTTGGCGACAAGGGCATGGAAGTGAATCATTAAATCCGCTGATAAGGAAGAGAAAATTAATTAGAATAACCCAGTGCTTAGGAAAAAAGTAATAAAATTTTTTTCCTGAGCTTGGGAAAATTAAACTCATATAATTGATTTTAGACACACTAGTCCGATTCAAGTAGCATGTGAAAGAGCAGGAAAGAGTTAAAGTCTGCTAGAGTAATAAACTGAATCAGAAAAAGTATCCATTATTTCATACAAGCTCTTGCACTCAGATGCTTAGCATTATAATTAGGTCTGACTTTTAATTGTAAAGGCATGAAGAGAGGATTTTAAAACAGATGAAAAACCCCTTTGACTTCCATAGCAACAAGAGATTTTCTGAATCAAGTGAGCAGCAAGAATATTAAAAAGAAAAACTGATTCCCCAAATATCAGAAGCTTATTTGAGGCCAAAATATTGAAGAATGTAATGGTATTTGGAAATATGACCAGGCTCTCTTGATAGATCCTAGCTTCATTTTTTATCACTAGCATAGTATTATTACCATTTATAATTGGATAAATATATAGTATATGTGTAAAGCAATTCAGAGCCCGTATTCTGACTCACCTTGTGGGAAAAATCAATGTTTTTTAATATTGGATTTTTCAGTACTCAAGTGGTAGAAATAAAATCAACAGCAGCAGTAGTGTATTTGAAGGCACATAGGGTTAGCATCAGGCATTAGGAGAAGGGTCTGAGGCCATTATGGCCAACAGAGTGTCTGGGATTAGAAATCTCATGAAATTGTAAGGCTGGGAGAGAATCAGAGGGGAAGCTGAGGCTTGAGGAATAAGTGACTTGTCCCAAATTACCTAGACAGGAACTAAAAGTTATTAGAATTCTGTTGCTCTAACACCAGTCTGGCCTGTCTTTCATTAACTCCCACTTTCCTACAGTGGTTGTACCTGATCCATTCCTCTCCCCACTTGCACCTCAACAGAACTTGAAAAGACACCTATGAGGACAGAACATCCGCCTCAGTTGAGTCTTAAAGGGTATCTGACTAGCAAAGCTTACCAGCTGGAACAATGTGAACCCCAAATATAAGCTTTTCAAACTTATCTGCCAAATTTTATCCTGACTTATCTGGGCAGCTTTTTCAGTGTGCCCCTTAAGTTTGCTTATTTAGACACTCTGCCTTTCAATGTACTTATCTGTAAACTGGGTAGAATGGCTTGGCTTCCTTACTGTTACTCAAGACTATAGCGACACTAGGGAAGAGTGTCACCACAGATAACCTGGGGATTCAGAGCTACCCAGCCTCTGCCAACAGCTTTATGTGGGCTCTTGGCTGAAATGGGATTGGAAAGCTAGGCCTTCCATTGCTGAACTTGTCTCAATCTCCCTTCTCTCTATATTGAAGTATAGTTGACACATGATTTACATTAGTTTCTCGTGGACAACATAGTGATTCAATGAACTTGGCTCTATCCTCTGATTCTCTTTCCAAAAATTGCATAAAAGAAGGTTAAGAAAGCTTCAAAATCTTTCAGGAAGTTACATAAACTTACCCCTTCTTCCTCATATATGCCCTTGTTTCTGATCTTCTTACCACAGGATCCTCTACCCCAACTGCATCCACTGAACTTCCGTCATCCTGCCTGTGATGGTTAATTTTATGTGTCAACTTGGCTAGGCCATGACACCATGATGTTTGGTCAAATGGTCTAAATGTTTCTGTGAAGGTATTTTTTAAAGATGAGGTTAACATTTAAATCAGTAGAATTTGAGTAAAGCAGACCTTCTATAATGAGGGTAGGCCTCATCCAATCAGTCAAAGTCCTTAAAAGAAAAATACTTCCCCAAGGAAGAGGAAATTCTGCCAGCAGACTGCTTTGGGATTAAGTTGGAACATTAACTCTTCCCTGGGTCTCCAGCCTGCTGGCCTGCTGTGTAAATATTGGACATAGCAACTAATTTTGTAAGCCAGTACCTTAAGCGCTCTCTCTCTCTCTCTTCAGTAGTAGATGCAGTGATGCTTCTAGAACTAGTAGAGCTGTTGAATAGGACAAGAGAGAGGATGAATCCCCAATTCAAAATGTGCTCAAAGTACAAAGTAACATCTTAAATGTCACAGTGGCAATTCTGGAAGCTCATGTTATGCTCTCCCAGTAGTAGGGCCTCCTTGTCATGTGCTGCTGTTCTTTCATCACATCTAACCTCCTGAAGATGGATACAGGCTTAAATTTATGCTCCTTTTTTTTTTTTTTAAAGCCATGACTACTGAGAATTAATTACTTAATTTTGTTTCCTTCATGTTATACTATATCTAACATTTTCTATTCTTCTTCTAGAATAATTCACTTCTTTACTACTTCCAGCTAGTAGACAGATACTTTGAGACCAATTCTGGATACTTTTGAACAGTATCATTGCCTCACTAAAAGTCTGTGATGAGAGTCACAATCTGGTATGGGACCATAGCTCTATACATAAGATGGTGGCTGTAGTTTTTCTTTTGTGTTCTCCCTATTGGAAAAAAAAATCCATGTTTTGCATTTTTATAAAATAAACAGAACTATAATGTGGAGAGAGAGAGAGAGAGAGAGAGAGAGAGAGAGAGAGAGAGGAAGAGGAAGAGAGAGAGATTCTTTTTTTTCTGGAGAATCCTGACTAACATGCTGCCTCATACTATTTGGGGACTAGACCAACATGTGAGAGGTGGACACTTCCCTTCCCTTTCAAGTCTCTGACTGCCAGGATCCTCTGTTGGGTAAACATTTGAGGCTCTTGAAAAAAGTGTCTCTAACAAAGAAGAGAGGTTTTCTTCAGAAGCAGATGTAAAACTTGTAAAAATGGCTACTTTTTCTTGTAGCTCTTGCCACTTTGGGATTGTGCAGCTGAGAAGAATGGTACAAAGCAAATGGTATCTGTCTCATTCATCCAAACATTCAAGTATTTATTGACCATTTACTCGATGTAAGTTCTCTTCTAGACATTGGAGAATTGAAATTGAACAAGACTGATGAAAATTCTGCTATCACAAAACCTTAACTCTAGTTGGGACAGAGGCCAGTAAACATCTACACAAGTTAATTTTGGGTTGTGGCAAGTTTGAGGGAAAAAAGGAAAGCAGTGACAGAGTGAGGAAAAAGAAGGTACTTTATTTTTATTTCATTTTATTTTTTTTTGTGGACAGCATATACTTGCATCATTTCCCCCCATATCTGATAATCATTATTTTTTAAAAGTTTTAATACCAGTATTGTTAACATACCATGTTAATTAGTTTCAGGTGTACAACATAATGATTCAGCAATTCTATACATTATTCAGTGCTCATCATGTAACTGTACTCTTAAACTCCTTCACCTATTTCACCCCCCCTCCACCTCCCCTCTGGCAACCATCTGTTTGTTCTCTGTAGTTAAGAATCTGTTTCTTGGTCTCTCTCTCTCTCTCTCTCTCTCTCTCTCTCTCTCTCTCTCTCTCATTTTCCTTTGTTTTGTTTCTTAAATTCCTTAAATTTTCTTTGATTGTTTTGTTCCATATAAATTTTAGGATTTTTTATTCTAGTTCTATGAAAAATGTTGTTGATATATTGATAGGGATTGCATTAAATCTGTAGATTTCTTTGGGCAGTATGGACATTTTAACAATATTTGTTCTTCCAATCCAATAGCATGCACTATCTTTCCATTTCTTTGTGTCATCTTCAATTTGTTTCATCAAAGTTTTCAAAGTACAGGTGTTTCATGTCTTGGTTAGGTCTATTCCTAGGTATCTTATTGGTTTTAGTCCAATTGTAAATGGGATTGATTCCTTAATTTCTCTTTCTGATGCTTCATTATTGGTATTTAGAAATGCAACAGGTTTCTGCACATTGATTTTGTATCCTGTGACTTTACTGACTTCATTTGTCACTTCTAATAGTTTTTCAGTGGAGTCTTTGGGATTTTCTATGTAGGGTATTATGTCTTCTGCAAATAGAGAACGTTTCACTTTTTCCTCACCAATCTGGATGCCTTTTATTCCTTTTTATTTTCTGAGGGGTGTGGCTAGGACTTCCAGTACTATGTTGAATAAAAGTGGTGAGAGTGGACATCCTAGTCTTGTTCTTGACCATAAGGAGAAAGCTCTCAGTTTCTCCCCATTGAGTATGATGTTTGCTCTAGGTTTTTCATATATACCTTTATTATGTTGAGGTGTGAATGGTACAAATCTACTTTGTTGAGGGCTCTTATCATGAATTGATGTTGTACTTTGTCAAATGCTTTTCATGCATCTATTGTCTAGTGAAATAATCATATGCTTTTTTCTTTCTCTTGTTGCTGTGATTTATCATGTTGATTGATTTGCAAATATTGAACCAAACTTGCATACAGGGAATAAATCCCACTTGATTTTGGTGAATGATTAAAATTTTTTTAATGTTTATTTATTTTTGAGAGAGAGAGACAGAGCATGAGCAGAGGGGCAGAGAGAGAGAGAGAGAGAGAGAGAGAGAGAGAGAGAGAGACAGAATCCAAAGCAGGATCCAGGCTTTGAGCTGTCAGCACAGAGCCCAATGCGGGGCCCAATCTCACGGACTGCAAGACCATGACCTGAGCTGAAGTCAGACGCTTAACTGACTGAGCCACCCAGGTGCCCCATGAATGATTTTTTTTTTTTTTAATGTATTGGATTCTGTTTGCTGGTATTTTGTTGAGGATTTTTTCCCATGTATGTTCACCAAAGATTTGGTAGCTCTTTTTTTTTTTTCTGGTGTCTTTATCTGGTTTTGCTATCATGGTAATGCAGGCCTCATAGAATGAATTTGGAAGCTTTTCTTCTTCTTCTTCTTCTTCTTCTTCTTCTTCTTCTTCTTCTTCTTCTATTTTTTTTTTTTTTTTGGAATAGTTTGAGAGGAATAGATATTAACTCTTCTTTAGATGTTTGGTAGAATATTCCCTAAAGCCATCTAATCTTCGACTTTTTGTTTTTTGGGGAGTTTTTTTTAAAAATTACTGATTCAATTTCATTGCTGGTAATTGGTCTGTTTAAATTTTTGGAGGTTATAGGTTCAGTTTTGGGAGGTTATATGTTTCTAGGAATTTACCATTTTTTTCCTAGGTTGTCCAATTTTTGACATAATTTTTTATAATAGTCTCATAATTGTTTGTATTTCTGTGGTGTTGGTTGTTATTTCTCTTCTTTCATTTCTGATTTTCTTTACTTGAGTCCTCTCTCTCTCTTTCTTTTGATGCATTTGTCTAAAGGCTTATCAATTTTGCTAATCTTGTCAAAGAACTAGCTCCTGGTTTCATTGATCAGTTCTGCTGTTTTTTTTTTTTTTTTTTTTTTTTTTTTTTTTTTAGTTTCCATTTAGTTTATTTCAGCTCTGAACTTTGTTATTTCCTTCCTTATACTTGTTTTGGATTTTGTTTTTCTTTTTCTGGTTCCTTTAGGTGTAGGGCTAGGTTATTTATTTGAAATTTTTCTTGATAAACCTCAAAGACTTCAGACCATTGAATTTTCATTTTCATTTGTCTGCATGTATTTTTTGATTTCTTCTTTGATTTCTTGGTTGACCAATTCATTGTTTAGTAGCATGTTATTTAACCTCCATGTATATGTGTTTTTTCCAGATTTTTTCTTGTGGTTGATTTCTGGTTTCATAGCTTTGTGGCCAGAAAAGATGCATCGTATGACTTCAGTATTTTTGAATTTGTTAAGAATTGTTTTGTGGCCTAATAGGTGATCTCTTCTGGAGATTGTTCCATATGCATTTGAAAAGAATTTGTAATCTGCTGTTTTAAGATGGAATGTCCTGAATATATCTATTAGATCCATCTGGTCTAATGTGTCATTCAAAGCCACTGTTTCCTTGTTAATTTTCTGTTTGGATGATCTATCCATTCGTGTAAGTGGGATGTTAAAGTCCTGTACTATTATTATATTACTATCAATTATTTTCTTTGTGTTTATTATTAGCTGCTTTATGTATTTGGGTGCTTTCATGTGGGGTGCATAAATACTTACAATTGCTTTATCTTCTCATTGGACTGTTCTCTTTAGGATTATGTAATGTTCTTCTTTGTCTCATGTTATAATCTCTGTTTTAAATTCGATTTGTCCAATATAAGTATTGCCACCCTGGCTTTCTTTTCATTTTTATTTGCATGATAAATGCTTTCTCATGCCTTCACTTTCAATCTGCATGTGACTTTAGGTCTGAAATGAATCTCTTGTAAGCAACATTGGTCTTGCTTCTTTATGCATTCTGTCACTGTATATTTTTTGATTGCAGTGTTTGGTTCATTTACATTCAAAGTAATTATTATTAAAATTTTTTTTAATCTTTTTATTTATTTTTGAGAGAGAGAGAGAGAGAGAAAGAGAGAGCCAGAGCCAGCAGGGGAGGAACAGAGAGAGAGAGGGAGACACAGAATCTGATGCAGGATCCAGGCTCAGAGCTGTCAGCACAGAGCCTGATGCGGGGTTCAAACTCATGAACCGTGAGTTCATGACCAGAGCCAAAGTTGGACGCTTAACTCACTGAGCCACCCAGGAGCCCCTCAAAGTAATTATTGATAGGTATGTACTTACTGCCATTTGTTACTGTTCTATGGTTGTTTTCATAGTTTTTCTCTATTCTTTTCTTCTCTTGCTCTCTTCTCTCATGGTTTGCTGGATTTCTTTTGTGATATGCTTAGATTTTTTTCTCTTTAGTTTTTGCATATCTATTACTAGTTTTTGATTTGTGGTTGTCATTAGGTTTGTATATACCCTCTTCTGCATATAGCTGTCTATATTAAGTTGATGGTCGCTTAAATTTGAACCCATTCTTTACTTCTCCTTGCCCCCACCTCCATGTTTTAGGTATATGATGTCATACTTTACATCCTTTTATTTTATGAATCTCTTGACTGATTTTTATAAATATACTTATTTTTTTCTGCTCCCCCCCACTTTTCTTACTTCTGCATATGGTTTTTCTTTTCTACACAAAGAGTCCCTTTTAACATTTCTTGTGGGGCTAGTTTAGTGGTCACGAACTCCTTTAGTTTTTGTTTGTATGGGAAACTATCTCTCCTTATATTCTGAATGATAGCTGTTTTGGATAGAGTAGTCTTGGGGGCAGGGTTTTTTTCTTTGAATATATCAAAGTTTCTGCTGAAAAATTAGCTGATAGCCACATAGGGTTTCCCTTGTATGTAACTGTTTTCTTTTCTCTTGCTTCTTTTAACACTCTCTCCTTATCACTACTTTTTGCCTTTTAAATTACTATGTGTCTTGGTGTGGACATTCTAGAGGCCGCCAGCAGTTCTCTGCCATGTGGCCTGATCCATAGTTTGCAGCATAACTGTTTGCTTCTTCAAGGCCACCTAGAGAGTGAGAGTATGTCTGCTGGCGAGAATCAGCCTTCTCTAACATAAGGGAATGACATCCCATCAGCTTTGCTGTATTTTATTGGTTAGAAGAGAATCACAGGTCTCACTTACATTCAAAGAGAGCAGAGTATATAAAAGGATGAATACCAGACAGCAGAATCATTGGGAATCACCTTAGGGTCTGTCAAAACTACAAACACTTTCCAAGTTTTAAAATCATGAGATACTGGGCCTGATGGGACTCTTTAACTTCAGCCCTTACAGGAACCAACTACAGAAGGAGTGGCTGTTGTATGAAACCTAAGTGAAAAGGTACCAAATTTATATTAGTGCATAAATAGATAGACTGGTGAAACAGAATAGAAACATCCAAGTAGACCCAAATATATATGGAAATTTAGGTTAAGATAAAAGTGGCATCTACAACCACTGGGAAAATGATGGACATTTAAATAAATGGTGTTGTGATAACTGGATAGCAATTTGAAAAAAGATATAATTAGATCTGTATCAGAATTCCAAATTAATCTGTTTTAAATATAAAAATGGAACCATCCGGGGCGCCTGGGTGGCGCAGTCGGTTAAGCGTCCGACTTCAGCCAGGTCACGATCTTGCGGTCCGTGAGTTCGAGCCCCGCGTCAGGCTCTGGGCTGATGGCTCAGAGCCTGGAGCCTGTTTCTGATTCTGTGTCTCCCTCTCTCTCTGCCCCTCCCCCGTTCATGCTCTGTCTCTCTCTGTCCCAAAAATAAATAAACGTTGGAAAAAAAAATTAAAAAAAAAATGGAACCATCCAAGAACAGAAGAAAATATAGGTGAGTTCCTTTATAACCCAGGGGAAAGCCTTGATAATGTTGATTAAAAATACAAATGCAATGAAAACAATATTAATAAACTTGACTACATTTAAAAAGTTACATTGCAAAACACAGACATACACAAACATACAGGGAAAATTTTTTTTGTAGCATGTATTGAAAATAAAGGTCTAATCTTCCTAATATAAAAAAAACCTCTTAAAATTGAGTGAAAAATACCCAAACCCAATATAAAATATGGGCAAAAGACATGAAATGACAGTTTACAGAAAGGATAGGCAGATGACCTTTAAACATATGAAAACGTGTTCAAATTCACTCACAATAAAAGAAATGAAAAGAAGTTATACTGAAATATCATTTGTCACCTGGTAGATTGGCAAAAATTTAAAAATTTGGCAATATACTTTATTAGGCAAGGTTGAGAGAAAACATCACTCTCCCACACTGCTGATTTATATTTATAACATTTCTAAGGATGTTTAAGCCTTGTTTTAGTAATTTACTTCTATGAATTTACCTCTGAAAGTTAAAAAAGCACAATGTTAATTATAGCAATATTATTTTAAAGGTAAAATATTAGGGGTGCCTGAGTGGCTCAGTCAGTTAAGCTTCCTACTCTTGATTTCAGCCAGGTCGTGATCTCACAGTTTGTGGGTTGGAACCCAGTGTTGACTCTGTAGGGTGGAGACCAGCATTGGGCTGTGTGCTGACAGTCTGCTTGAGATTCTCTCTCTCTCTAGCTCTGTTTTTCTCTGCGTCTCCCCTGCTCCTCCAGTCACACACACACACACACACACACACACACACTCTCTCTCTCTCTCTCTCTCTCTCTCTCTCTCTCTTTCTCTCTCAAAATAAATAAACTTAGAGAAATGTAAAATATTAGAAACAACTTTAAAGCCATTTCATATGCTACAGGATGAATAACCTATGGTTCATCCACAAAATGACTATGTAGTAATGGAAAAAAGAATCAAGAGGAAGATTTGTATAAACTTATATGGAACTATTTCCAAGATTTACTGATAAGCAAAAAATATAAGGTATAAAAGAATTGATCTTAAATGCTACTTTTTGTGTAAGACAAATGGAAATGTATATCTGTAGTTTGTGAAAACAAACACAAGAAAGGTAAACCAGAAACAACTATAAATTGTTACCAATGGGGAGTGAGTGAGAAGGAAATAAGGAGTAGGCATACTTGCTTTCCTTCCTTCGTTCCTTCGTTCCTTCGTTCGTTCCTTCCTTCCTTCCTTCCTCCCTTCCTTATAAATATTATTTATTTAGAGAGTGTGAGCAAGAGAGGGGCAGAGAGAGAGAGAGAGGGAAAGAGAGAGAATCCCAAGCAGGCTCCACACTGTGTGGAGCCCAGGGTGGGGTTCCAACCCATGAACTGTGAAATCATGACCTGAACCAAAACCAAGAGTTGGATGCTTAACCAATTGAGCCACTCTGGCACCCCAAGAGTAGGCATACTTACTTTTCTAAGTTCTTTGTAAAAATATGTTTGGACTTTTGAACTCAGTAAATATTTTGTCTTCAAAAAATAATTGAAAAACAATGGAAAAAACAAATTATAAAACTGAGTGTAAGTAGAAATGAATGTATGTAATCAAATGATAATGATGTAAGTAGATCAGATGTAAGTAGAAATGAATGTATGTAATCAAATGATTACATAATCAAATACGATAATACAGTGACACATACTCTATATTACAAAATAATGTATATTCTAAGGGAAAAAAAGAAACTGCAAAGAAATATTGACCTTTACTTAGAAGGTTTCCTGTTTAAATTTTTAAAGTTTATTTATTTATTTTGAGAGAGAGTGTGTGTGCATGAGTGGGGGAGGTGCAGAGAGAGAGAATCCTAAGCAGGCTCTGTGCTGTCAGCATGGAGCCTGATGTAGGGCTCCAACCCATGTACTGTGGGATCATGACCTGAACCCAAATCAATAGTCAGACAATTAACTGACTGAGCCATCCAGATGCCCCCAGAAGCTTTATTGTCAGCAATAGTTTTGGATGAGTAATTCTGAAATGATTTTGTGTGTACTGCCAGATAGATTACATGAGTAAATACCTGTATGTAGCTGCAAACTATATAAGAGTTCTCACCATGAAAGAAGGGGGATACATTTAATTTGAATCAGGGGATGGTGAGAAAAACCTCTAGGTGCTTGATTTGAATTGGAAACAATATTAACTCATAATTTAAAATTGTTCTTCTAGTTCTCCAATTATTAACATTTTCTCACATTTATTTGCCTTCTCTCTAAGAGAGGGAGGGTGAGAGAGAGATAGACAGAGAGACAGAGAGACAGAGAGACAGAAATATATATACATACAAATTAAACATAAATACATTATGCATATCCTAGTTCTTTTCATTAAAAATGCCTAGAAGCAATGACACCCTAGTAACAAGTACACCTAAAGCTCAGACTGTGGTTTCTAAATACCATTCTCCATTAAGAAACCAGTACTTCTTCAAGAAATGGATGATTCCAAATTGGTGTAGGGAAAGTCTAAGACGAGCCCAGAACATCTTGTCACTTCAAATAGTTTAACCTATATATGTGTGTGTGTGTATACACGCATATAGACATATGTGAATATGCCTAAGGTATTTATGTTTAATTTGTATATCTATATCTGTCTATCTATCTATCCATCATCTACCATCTATATATAGAGAGAAAGAGAAAGTCAGAAGACAAATAAATATGGGAAAATGTTAATAATTAGAGAATCTAGAATAATTAGAGAATAATTAAAGAATCATGCTCATTGTACTAGTTTTTCAAATTTTATGTAAATTTGACATTTATCAAAATAAAATATTGGAGTATGGGAAAATTTCAAATGTAAGAATGAAGAATAATATGAAAAGTTACTCCATCCAGAACATAATTTGAAGGTTGGTTGTTTTAGCATTTTATGAGTCCTCCTGACACTTTGGGAGTAACTTAAAGGATGGGAAAACATGATCCATTAAAGTAAAATTCACAGGAAATCATAAAAGACAATAATGATAAATTTAGGAGAAAACTATGAAGGAATAGTAGAAGATGGTTCCAAAGTGGTTCTAAACTAGACCAGAGTGACAAATCATCTTTGAAACTACTGGCAAGCTTTCTGGAGGCTTTTTCCAGAAGAACCAAAATTTGTTAAATTCTCATGACTTCAATCTTCTTCTCATGGATTTATTCAAGTGCTTCTACTTAAAGAGGAAGGCTAAGAAGAAAAGCCTCAAAGATATTGCAAGGGGCAGCAGCAGGCTTGGGTAGGTAGAGAAAAATTCTACATATGGTCACCTACATTTGTAAGGTTGGATTTTACTTCTGTTCTATGACACTGGGCATAAAATGACTTGTAACAATTGATCTCACTACCAAGTATCTATGAGAGAAGTTCCATTTCTTCTCAAATGTAGAATATTCTACTATTTTCAAGGTGCTACCACATGGAGATATGATCTCATTTGATCTCAATAACCAATATATTAAATACTAGCAATAGCAGATATTTTATTGATTTAATTTTTATTAAAATTTTTAAAGTGTATTTGTTTATTTTGAGCGGGGTGGGGGGAGAGAGTGAGAGTGAGCATGAGCACGGGGGAGGGGCAGAGAGAGGGAGAGACAGAATCCTAAGCAGGGCCTGTCTACACTGTCAATGCAGAGCCTGACGTGGGGCTCAAACCCATGAACCATGAGATCATGACCTGAGCTGATACCAAGAGTCAGACGCTTAACCAGCTGAGCCACCAGATGCCCAAGAGTAGATATTTTAAATTTAAATTTTTCATATGACAAGTTGACAGAGGGGAGGCTCTGGTATGTGCATTGGTCACATGATTGGTGAGTGCAGATGTGAAGATAACCTGCATGGGGCCCATGTTCCCTTCATTCACTCTGTAGAAAATAAGCAGTGGTGCCGGCATGAGATACTGTTTGCCACATCAAGACTGTCAGGGAAATGGATTCTTTTCTGGGCCTCTGGAAATTTTAGGAGAGTGTGGTGAAGTCATAAGACATGGCTCAGGGAAGTTCCTGAAAATCAAGCTTGCTATCAGGATGCAGATAGTCTATTTTCTCTGGTTTATGCTGTGCTCATTTCCCAGACACATCCTGTGATGGTGCTCTAGACTATTTCCTTCAATAGGGGAAGAAAAGGGGAGAAAAGCAAATGAAAAAAATAAGTTGTAGACCAAATTTAACTCCCATTAAATATTGTTTATCAATCTTTTAAAAGAACAGAGAGTATTTACAGGAACTTCAGATTCAGAAGGAATAAAAGAAAATGACAAGCTTGTTTTCCATTGTTGTTGCACTTGCTTGTTAATGACTCGGTAATAGAGTACTTATATCATTTGAAGAATTGTTTTTTTCATGGCACACAGGCTTTGTCATTACACACTGTGATAGAATGTGCCTCCTGGGTCTCATCCTCTGAGAAGGATCCCACACCCCCTTTCACAGGGTGGGCTCCCAGCAATTTTGTGTCTATCCTGTGGCTCTTCACCCAGACATAGTAGGTGAATTGAGTGAACAGTTGCCCATTGGTATCAAAAGACACTATTCAGTTTCCTGTGTAGATCACTTGAACTGAAGACATGCACACTGGCGAATTGTGGGGCCATTCTCTCTTGTCTTGTATACATACACCAAAGAGAAGAAAGTCACAAAATAAAGTTAGTTATCTTATTGAGAGAAGCAGAGCAAGAGACCATGTGATGAGAGGCAGATGGATGTCCTGAATAAAAACTGAAATCTCCTAGGTTCTGTGAAGTCTACAGTTCCTAGTTCCAGTGGTGTCTGGCTATACATATTATCTTTGACTTCCTTGAAACATCATTCCCTGGAGATTGCAAAAATGTCTTTTGTAGCTCTTCCCATCAAGAAGTGGATCTGTTTCCCCATTCCTTGAATCTGGGCTGAACTTAGGAATTACTTTGATCTGAAGAACATAGCAGAAATGGAATTGGGTGACTCTTCAGTCTGGGTCTTAAGAGTTTTGCAGTTTACTCTATTGCTCTTTTAAGAACCCTGTGACCACCATGTGAAGAAATCCCATCTAGTTTTCTGGATGATGAGAACCACATAGTCCATCTGCTTCTTCTGTACTAGCTGATAGCTTGCCAAAACCCAGAAATATGAGAACATACCAGATAGACTTGTAACTGACCTGCCAGCTGTATGTAGTTGCATGAGTAATCTCAGCAGAGACCAGCTGAGGTGACAAAAACTACCCAGCCAATTTTCAAAAGAAAGGGTGCTGTTTTATGTCATTAGGTTTTGGGATCATTTGTTATTCAGTAAAAGCTAACTGATAACATCCCTGTGCCCTTCCAAAAAACTTCTAACTTAAATTTTACCTAAACTAACTTAAAGTGTGTAGTTTTGTATCTGTGTATGTTTTTACTTGCAACTGAAAGAATGTTCACTAAAGGAGACATTATATCAATAGAGAAGGCTACAATTAATAGAGTTATAGAAGGAATGTGGAACTGATTGCCTAAGTCACTCAGGGTGGCATGCACAAAGAATTCCTTCATTTGCATTATAAGGTGGTGACACAGTTGATTATGGAAAGAACCCCACCCAGCACCAGTGGATGCCATAAAATATGTTTATTCTACCCTTTACCTTATAATTCTTGTACTGTGGAATGAAATATATTCTGTGGTCTGGTAACCAATAATGTGGTGTTCCAGTGAACATTTTTGCTTCTTGTGTCTTTTTCTATGTGGGAGTGTTTGTGTTTTGGATAGCTTTCTAATTTTGCCACTTAAGCATTGAGTTGCAGAATGGAAAAGAGCATTGTCCGAACAAAATGGAATATGACTTAGAAGGAAAATGGATGAATCTGGAAATCATTCACTATGAGGTGAGGGGCCAACTGATGAAATGTTGGTTTCAGTTACTAGATGACTGATTGGATTATCTCCCTATAGGAAGAAGGTGGATAAGAGCATAGTTCAATGTAAGATTCTTTAAAAAAATTTGTTTAATGTTTATTTTTGAGAGAGAGAGAGAGAGAGAGAGAGAGAGAGAGAGAGAGAGAGAGAGATAGCACGAGCAGGGGAGGGGCAGAGAGAGGGAAACACAGTATCCAAAGCAGGCTTTAGGTTCTGAGCTGTCAGCACAGAGCCTGATGCCAGGCTTGAACTCACAAACTGTGAGATCATGACCTGAGCCAAAGTCAGATGCTTAACTGTCCTTATGAGAGATTCTTAAATCATATATGGCAGGAGTACTCTTAATAAAAATGTATAAAAGTAGGTTGTGTGTGTGTGTGTGTGTGTGTGCGCACGCGTGCGCACACGTGCCAGCCAAAGAAAGAATAGACAACTTTTGGGGGAGTGTATCTACAACCTATATCCTCATTTTTTTCTGCATAGTGTTCTCATCCTGCTAGGACTAGATTCACAGCACCATGTTGACATTCGGTAAACTCACTGCTTGGCTATTGTTTATTGGGTCCAGGGATAGACACCTAATTATGTCTGGGTCAATCAGTCTCTTTTCTAAACATTTGGACCTTCAAGTGAGAAACACTGTTTTTTTCTTTGCATTACTTCAACCTGGACATCTAAACTAAGGAGCTGTAGACAACAGCATTTGACTACATGCATACAGATGCACTGAAAGACAAATCCAGCTTGGGGGAGGGAAAAGGGGAGGGAGGAGAAGAGAGACAGATACATACTAGGTCCCAGGATCCTGATAACTTCCTAGCAGCTAGTTCTGGCTCTTGGGTTCCACCAAATATCCTAGCACCTTTTAATAATTCCTGTCATGATTAAGCTAATTTGTTTTCTTTTAATTAATTAAAAAAAATTACATCCAAGTTAGCATATAGTGCAACCGTGATTTCAGGAGTAGATTCCTTAATGCCCCTTATCCATTTAGCCCATCCGCTCTCCCACAACCCCTCCAGCAACCCTCTGTTTGTTCTCGATATTTAAGAGTCTCTTATGTTTTGTCCCCATCCTTGTTTTTATATTATTTTTGCTTCCCTTCCCTTATGTTCATCTGTTTTGTATCTTAAAGTCCTCATATGAGTGAAGTCATGTATTTGTCTTTCTCTAATTTCGCTTAGCATAATACCCTCCAGTTCCATCCACATAGTTACAAAGTGGCAAGGTTTCATTCTTTTTGATTGCCGAGTAATACTCCATTTTGTGTGTGTGTGTGTGTGTGTGTGTGTGTGTGTGTGTGTGTGTGTGTGTATATATATATATATATATATATATATATATATATATATATACCACATCTTCTTTATCCATTCATCTGTCCATAGACATTTGGGCTCTTTCCATACTTTGGCTATTGTTAATAGCACTGCTATAAACATTGGGGTGCATGTGCCCCTTTGAAACAGCACACCTGTGTCCCTTGGATAAATACCTAGTAGTGCAATTGCTGGGTCGTAGGGTTGTTCTATTTTTAATTTTTTGAGCAACCTCCATACTGTTTCCCAGAGTGGCTGCACCAGTTTGCATTCCCACCAGCAGTGCAAAAGAGATCCTCTCTCTCCTCATCCTCACCAACATCTGTTGTTGCCTGAGTCATTAATGTTAGCCACTCTGACAGGTGTGAGGTGGTATCTCATTGTGGTTTTGATTTGTATTTCCCTGATGATGAGTGATGTTGAGCATTTTTTCATGTGTCGGTTGGCCATCTGGATGTCTTCTTTGGAAGTGTCTATTCATGTCTTTTGTCCATTTCTTTACTAGATTATTTGTTTTTTGGGTGTTGAGTTTGATAAGTTCTTTATAGATTTTGGATACTAATCCTTTATCTGATATGTCATTTGCAGATATCTTCTCCCATTCTGTTGGTTGCCTTTTAGTTTTGCTGATTGTTTCCTTCGCTGTGCAGAAACCTTTTTGATGAGGTCCCACTAGTTCATTTTTGCTTTGGTTTCCCTTGCCTCCAGAGATGTGTTGAGTAAGAAGTTGCTGTGGCTGAGGTCAAAGAGGTTTTTGCCTGTTTCCTCCCCTAGGGTTTTGATAGTTTCCTGTCTTATGTTTAGGTCTTTCATCCATTTTGAGTTTATTTTTGTGTATGGTGTAAGAAAGTTTTCCAGATTCATTTTTCTACATGTTGCTGTCCAGTTTTCCCAGCACCATTTGCTGAAGAGACTGTCTTTATTCCATTAGATATTCTTTTCTGCTTTGTCAAAGATTAGTTGGCCATATGTTTGTGGGTCCATTTCTGGGTTCTCTATTCTGTTCCATTGATCTGAGTGTCTGTTTTTGTGCTGGTACCAAACTGTCGTGATGAGTACAGCTTTGTAATACAACTTGAAATCTGGAATTATGATGCCTCTAGCTTTGGTTTTCTTTTTCAGGATTGCTTTGGCTATTTCGGGTCTTTTCTGGTTCCATACACATTTTAGGATTATTTGTTCTAGTTCTGTGAAGAATGCTGGTGTTATTTTGATAGGGATTGCTAGTTAAGCTAATTTGAAGTGGGAATCTGTTACTTGTAATCAGGAGAGCCTCAACTAAGGAAAAGTCACACCAAAGAAGGGGCAGTTATTCTGAGTTTCTTAACAAATGTATGAAAGGATATTTGCCCATGCCTGGCTGTACCTAGTTTCTATTTTATTTTCTGGTACTTATGCCAGTAGTCAATCTGGGGGCTAAAAATATTGCGTGCCACTTAAACTCAAGTGACATTATTTGCATTATTCCATTTATATTATTAGGAAGGCATTCTTCAGTTTTGGGGGATATATTTGATTCTTTAAAAAAAATTTTTTAATGTTTATTCTTTACTTTTGAGAGAGAGAAATAGAGAGAGAGAGAGAGAGAGAGAGAGAGAGAGAGAGAGAGGAGAGAAAACATAAGCAGGGGAGGGGCAGAGAGAGAGGAGACACAGAATCCGAAGCAGGATCCAGGCTCTGAGCTGTCAGCACAGAGCCCGTATCCGATGTGGGGCTGTGACCCATGAACTATGAGATCATGACCTGAGCTGAAGTTGCACACTTAACCAGTTGAGCCACCCAGGTGGCCCTGCAGTGTATGTTTAAGTAGATATGTCTGAGGCACCTGGGTGGCTCACTTGGTTGGGCGTCCGACTTCGGCTCAGGTCATGATCTTGTGGTTCGTGAGTTCGAGCCCCGCCTCAGCCTCTGTGCTGACAGCTCAGAGCCTGCTTCAGATTCTGTGTCTCCCTTTCTCTCTGCCCCTCCCCTGCTCATGCTCTGTCTCTCTCTGTCTCAAAAATAAATAATACATTAAAAATTTTTAAATAGATATGTCTACTGTTTTTCCTTTTAGCAAATTTAGTTTTGAATATATTTGCATCAATCTACAATTCACTATTGGAAAATGAGTATAAATATCAATGAACACAAATACATGTTGTAAGAGGAGTATTACCACCAGTTTAAAATATTTTATCTGCCTAACAACTAATACTCCTCTAGTCTGTCTTTTTCCCTAGTGGTAATTCTTCCTGGAGTTCATAAATCAATATAGCTCTATTCACATAGAGAATGGCATTTGTTTTAAAAGTTACATATTTTAAGGAAAAAAATACCAATTTAGATTTAATGATGATATGTGGAGGCTTTCAGAAGTCTAGTGTGAAAGTAATGCTATTTAAATTAATTTTTGACTTTGGAGTCTAAGCAAAAAAACTTTAAGAGCCCCTCATGAAAAGTAAAACACAGATACTTCAAAAGTTCTGTTGGTGAAGTACGAAGTTAAGGTCTGAGAAGGAGATTTTCAGGTTAGCTTGATCAATATGGACAACTAAATAGGACACCCAACACCCACCCCACCAAAACAATTGGGAGGGAATAAGCTATATTAGTGATCCTCACTAATGAAATTAATCCTTGAATTGGATTTGTCTGTGTTATCAACCTCATGATGCCCTTTGATTATGATAAGAATTCATTTATGGAATCTGAAAGAGTGGCTGTAGTACTTTTTAAATTGTCATAAATGACAACTGTGCCTGGGTAGCTTGGTTGGTTAAGTGACTGACCTCGGCTCAGGTCATGATCTCATGGTTTGTGGGTTCTAGTCCCATGTCGGGCTCTGTGCTGAATGCTTGCTCAGAGCCTGGAGCCTGCTTTGGATTCTATGTCTCCTTTTTTCTCTGTCCCCCTGCCCCCCACTTGTGCTCTGTCTCAGTCTGTCTCTCAAAAATAAATAAATGTAAAAAAACATATAAAAATTTGTCACAAATGAGGAAAATTCCACAATGAGCTGTTGAACTCTCTTCCCCACACAAGTGCTGAAAAGTCTGAGTGCCAGATGGATGAAAGTCATGAATAGATGGTCCTTGCCGAATTCTTTGAGGGGATGGTCACCCTTGGAGAAGGGATGAGGCTCAACTTCACTCTGCATGAATAGGTTTGAAAAAATTCTCCCCACTTTGACACTGTTAGAGATTTTTGTTTTACCTCAATACCTGCAGGCATTGTCATAGTATTTTAAACCTGAAAGGCATTTTATATGGACTGACCCAGTTTACTCAGAAAGATGACAAAACTGAGGCCCAGAAAGGTTTGATAATTATCCCATGGTTATAAAGACAACTCAGCAAAACTTTACGACCAACAATAAAGCAGCTCACATTATTCCTAATGTTTATTATCCAACAGGAGCTATGCTGAGAGCATTATATGCATTTCCTCATTTTGATTTTGACAATTTTTATGAGGTTTGTATTATCATCATTGCATGATATTACTATCATTTTATATATGAGGAAACTAAGGCAGAGGGTAGTTTCGTAGCTTGCTTGGTGCCAGGTAGCCAAGAAGTGGCAGGCCTGTGAACTCTGGTCTGACTGCTCCAAAACCCCAGGCCATGGATCTTCCCCCAACTCTACCATTCGTCCATATTCTCCATCTCCTTCAGCAGTACTTTATAAAAGCCTTACGGAAAAGCTCTCCACCCAAAGAATAGTCTGTGTTTTAATAATAGGCAATGTAGCTGCTTGGAAATATTTTTTTAAAATGTTTATTTATTTTTGAGAGAGAGAGAACACAAGCAGGGGAGTGGCAGAGAGAGAGGGAGCCGCAGAATCCTAAGCAGGCTACAGGCTCTAAGCTGTTAGCAGAGAGCCTGACGTGGGGATCGAACTCACAAACCATGAGATCATGACCTGAGCTGAAGTCAGCTGCTTAACTGACTGAGCCACCCAGGTACCCCAGAAATGTTTTTTAATAATAGAAATAAAAAGGCAGCCTAGAGTTGCTGGAGGGAGGTGGCGGGGGATGGACTAGATGGGTGATGGGCATTAAGGAGGGTACTTGTTGGACTTGAATAGTATGACATTGGATACTAGATACCATGTACTTTTTCGAATAGGATAGTAGGATTTTGTTTTAATTCAGGGGAATGGCCTGATTTAATACTTAACAGTGATAAGGAATTTGAACATAATATCCTTATTTAGAAAATGTTTTATTCACTCTGAATTTAAGTATTAGACCAATTCTTGGTGGAAAAATTAACCAGCAGCTGTATTCATTTGCCATATGCCACATTCTCTCCAAGCCAGACATGATGAATCTGATTTACATTTAGGAGAGACCAGCTGCCTCACGCAGCACACATTCACCCAGCGCTCAGAAGGTAATGGGAACCTTCCAGCTGAGAGCCAAATGATTCAAGCATTCTGCAAGAGCAACTGGTTTAGTGGGAAGGTATATTTTATTTAAAAAATAAAAAAGCTGCAGAAGTTACCAAGTATTTCTTTTTCAGTCACTTGTTGTAGTGGAAATTACAATAAAATGTATTTTAACTTTAACACAAATTTGATCAATAAATTTAACAATAAATTTAATTAAATTTATTATAATAAAAGCTATTCAGTTACAGGTTATAATAACCTACAATCCTAACGATAGGGTCTGGTCACTGCTGTAACATATACCTATTTTATGGGCTTCAGACTTCCCTCAAATGCTTTTCATAGAAATATTTAAATATGTGGACAGAAACCCTCTCAAAGCTAATGCTTAAATCTCTGTCATAAAGATGATGATAAGGTTAACTTTTGAGAAGGCACACCAAGCAGAGAATAGAGAAGACCTAAGTTTGAATTTTCGCTTAGCCAATCAATCTCTGCATGAGTGAAATTTACTCTCCTGTGTTTCGCTTTCCACCTTAAAAAAATCAACAGCAGGGACACACACAGCACTTATGAGGTGCCAGGCACTGTTCAAAGCACTTTTTACATATCAACTTATTTAACCCTTACAAAAACCCTACGGATTAAGTATTAACATTCTCCTCATTAGGGAATGAGATAGGGAAACTGAGGTGGGGAAAGGTCTTGTAACTTTCCCTCCATTACATAGTAAGCAGTGGAACTAGGGTTCAGCTCCAGGATCTGCCTTAACCAACAACTCATCAAGTATGTACTTACACTATCTTAGCCAAAACTCATCTTCATCAATTGAGGGTATAAGATCTCTGGATTATTGAAGATCCTTTCAAAGGCATATAACAGAAATCCTCTTAAATTGGTTTATGCAAAAACAGGAATGTATTTGCTCATGAGACTTCAGTGTCCACAGGAGATCAAGCACAGGTGGATCCAAAAACCCAAACCCAAACAGTAAAAATCAAGAATCTTGATCCATTTCTTCTTTCCTCCATGTAAGGAGGTTTATCCTTAGGAAGTTGTCTCATTAAATCTGGTCCCAGGAGTTCCAGGCACTGATCCTCAAATTTCTGAAGCAAGTGTAGACAGAATGCCTTCATGGTATTTGTAAATCTCTCAACTGTGTTGCACTGAATCTGATTGGCCTATTCTGGATTATGGGCCATCTTTGAACCAATCACAGTGGCCAGGAGAACAAGATATTGTGATTAGTCTAGGTCACACATAACTTTTGGAGCAAAGGGTGCATTGAATTTGACCTTAGCCATACGAATTGAGAATGAAGAGGTGAGGTTTCTCAAGGAAAACCAGGATACTATTACCAGAAGAGGGGCATGGATGCTGGGTGGGCAAAAATATGACAGATGGCTACCCCAATTAGATTGTTGCTTTGGCAATTTCCAGCAATAAAGCCTACACATTGTTACCAAAGGGGAATGGGCAGGGAGGGGTAAAAGAAGGCCATCGAGTGTGTATAAATCCTTACCACACTTAAATTACCAAACCTTATTTCCTCCCAATGACTTCAAGGACTCCTTTACTATAGGATTTTTACTAAAATAACCAGAATGATAAAGGACAAAGATATATATAAAAAATTTCTTTTTACACTATGATTTATAGTGTTTGAAAAAAAACCTTGGTCACAACCTGAAAGTATAATAATAATGATTGGTTAAACTTCTGGTATATCCATACAGTAGAATGTTACATATTTACTAGAAGTGATGTTTTAAAAGAATATTTAATTATATGTGAAAGTACTAAAGATATAATGTTAATTGGAAAATGTAGAAATAAAAAAATACATAGTATGTTTCTAATTATATAAAAAAAATTCCATCCATATAGAGGAAAGCCCCAGAGGCAGAAGTTAACAGTGGCAATCTCTTGGTGGTGGGAATATGAGTAATTTAAATTCTCTTCCGTATACTTTTCTGTATCTCCATATTTTCTACAATAAATACGTATAACATTTTTAAACAGAGGGTGGTGGGAATATGAGTAATTTAAATTCTCTTCCATATACTTTTCTGTATCTCCATATTTTCTACAATAAATATGTATAACATTTTAAGCAGAGGAAAAAAAAAAGTCACCCTTAAGGTGACTTGAATGAAGGAGTTTGAACTTGTTTTGTATCTGCTAAATTTATGTCACTGTACAGTGAGAAAAGAAATGTAGATAACACAAGAATCAAACATAAAACACTGTTTTAGATAATCAAGAGTTGGTTATATTTGCCTACTTCAGAAGGCCGTTTTGTGAGTTCTTTCTTCAATCACTATAAAGCTTGATTACTTATACACTAGAAGAATATTTACATATTGGTGTAAACTGGTGTGCCCAATTCTACAGAATGTGATATAATGTCAGAAAATTCAAGCTTATTAAAGATGATTTCTATTACAAAAATATTAATTATATCACAATATCACATGTACATTTTACAATTCCACTAGATACATGGAAACCTCTGTGCGTTTGAATTATGGGTCAGTTTCCCAAAATTGTATTTGCATCCTCTTTTCAGGGTAGCATATCTAGTGTGGAAAGCAAGATAAGATTAAGCCATATAAAAGTATTGTAAACATTGGAAGAAGCTGGATTTGATACATACATTTGAAACAAAACTGATAAAAATCACATCTGCTTAGTTCAGTTGTCAACAGAGGACCAAGAAGCAGTAGCTGAAATATGTAATTGTCTTTATCATTGCTGTCATCATCGTCATCATCATCACCATCATCATCATCACCTCATTTCTTTAGGTTTAAGCATAACTTTATATATATTATCTCATTTTGTCCTGGTAAAGCTGTTATGATCATTGTTCTTATAGGATAACTAAGTCATAAAACAAATAGATGGTTTTGCCAAGGTCATTCAGAGAGTAAGGTGTAGAATTCAGGTATCTTAATCCTTGATTTGCTATTCTTTTATCACCACCTGTAATTTGGAGCTAGATTCTCACTGTTAATAAAATTAATAAAATTCCAATAGTTTATTTTTTGCTGTTGTTTCCCTTGCCTCAGGGGACATATCTAGAAAGATATTGCTAAGGTTGATGTCAAAGAACTTACTGCCTGTGCTGTCTTCTAGGATTTTAATGGCTTCAGGTCTCACATTTATGTCTTTAATCTATTTTGACTTTATTTTTGTGTATGGTATAAGAAAGTTGTCCAGTTTCATTTATTTTTTTTTTATTTTTTATTATTTTTTTGATTTCTTTTTTTTTTTTCAGTTTCATTCTTTTGCATGTAGCTGTCCAGTTTTCCTTTTTTAAAAAAATGTTTTTATTTATTTTTGAGAGAGTGCAAGCAGGGGAGGGGCAGAGAGGGAGAGGGACAGAGGATTCGAAGCAGGCTTTGTGCTAACAGCAGCAAGTCCAGTGTGGGGCTTGAACTCATGAACTGTGAAATCATGACCTGAGCCAAAGTTGGACACTCAACTGACTGAGCCACCCAGGTGCCCCTGTCCAGTTTTCCTAATACCATTTGTTGAAGATACTGTCTTTCTCCCATTGTATATTCTTGTCTCCTTTGTTGAAGATTAATTGACCATATAGTTCTGGGTTCATTTCTCAGTTTTATATCCTGTTCCATTGATCTATGTGTCTATTTTAGTGCTAGTACCATACCGTTTTGGTGACTATAGCTTTGTAATATAGCTTTAAGTCTGGAATTTTGATGTCTCCAGCTTTGCTTTGCTTTTTCAAGGTTGCTTTAGCTATTTGGGGTCTTTTGTGGGTCTATACAAATTTTAGCATTGTTTGTTCTAGCTCTGTGAAAAGTGCTGCTGGTATTTTGATAGGGACTGCATCAAATGTGTAGATTGCTTTGGGTAATATAGGCATTTTAACAATATTTGTTCTTCCAACCAATTAGCATGGAATATCTTTCCAGTTATTTGTGTCATCTTCAATTTCTTTCATAAGTGTTTTAGAGTTTTTAAAGTACAGGTTTGTCACTACTTCAGTTAGGTTTATTCCTAGGAACATTATTGTTTTTTGTGCAGTTGTAAATGGGACTGATTCCTTAATTTCTCTTTCTGCTACATCAAAATAAAAGTTTTTGCACTGCAAAGAAGACAATCAACAAAACTAAAAGGCAACCTATGGAATGAGAGAAGATATTTGCAAATAACCTATCTAATAAACAGTATCCAAAATAGGTAAAAAAAACTTACAAAACACAACACCTCTAAAATGGATAATCCAGTTAAAAAATGGACAGACAAGAATAGATATTTTTCAGAGGAGACATTTTTTCAGAGATGACCAAGAGACACATGAGAAGATGCCCACAATCCTGATCATCAGGGAAATACAAATCAAAACTACAGTGAGATATCACCTCACATCTGTCAGAATGGCTAAAACCAAAAACACAAGAAACAACAGGTATTAGTGAAGATGTGGAGAAAAAGGACCCTCTTTCACTGTTGGTGGAAATGCAAACTGGTACAGCCACTGTGGAAAACAGTATGGAGGTTTCTCAAAAAGTTAAAAATAGAACTATCTTACGATCCAGAAATTGTACTAGGAGGTATTCGCCCAAAGCATACAAAAATACAGATTCAAACAGGCACATTCATCCTGGTGTTTATAGGCACATTATCAACAATAGCCAAATTATGGAAAAAGCCCAAATGTCCATCAACTAATGAATGGGTAAAGAAGGTGTGGTGGTACACACACACACACACACACACACACACACACACAGGAATATTACTCAGCTATCAAAAAGACTGAAATCTTACCATTTGCAATGACATGGATAGAGCTAGAGTGTATTATGCTAAGCTAAATAAGTCAGAGAAAAATACCGTATGATTTCACTCATATGGAATTTAAGAAACAAAGCAAGTGAGCAAAGGAACAAAAAAGAAAGAGAGAGGCAAACCAAGAAACAGACTCTTATCTATAGAGAACAAACTGATGGTTACGAGATGGGAGGAGGGAAAGGAGATGGGTTAAGTAGGTGATGGGGATTAAGGAGGGCACATGTTGTGATGAGCACAGGTGATGTATGGAAGTGTCAAATCACCATATTGTACACCTGAAACTATTATTACACTGTGTCTTAATTAACTGGAATTTAAACAAAAACAAAAACAAAACTAATAAAATCTTGATTTTGCATTGCTCATTACATTTTACAAATTTCTTTTACATAGATTATCTAATTTCAGTCTAAGAACAGTACTGAGGTAGTTGTGGCAGTTGATACTGAATTGAGTCCTAATCAAACGGCTTTCAGTATATTATATTGTGGTAGGCAGCTTTAAGGTGGCCCTCGATGATCTGTTCCTCCTGGTATTTCTGCCACTCCCCTGCTCCCCCCTTGAGTACATGTTGGCACTAGAGACTTGTCTCTAATGAATGGAATACAGAAAAAGTGATGGGATGTCACTTCTGACAAAGTGACAAAGAGGCTGTGCCTTCTGTTTTGGAATCTCTTGCTCTCAGCCCTTGCTCTGGGGCAAGCAAGCTGCAACATCTGGGAGAAGCAAGCTCTGTTAATAATAGCCCTGTATAGAGGTACACCTGACAATGGGTCACAGCCAGCCAGGATCTGGGCTTGTCAACAGCTACATTAGTGAGTTTGGAAGCATATCCTCCCCCAGTTGAGTCTTGAGAGGTTTGCAGTCCTATTTGACACTTTGATTGCAGCTTTGAGAGAAACCTGAGCCACTGGACCCAGCTAAGCCATGCCCAGATTCCCAACCCACATAAACTGTGAGAAAATTAGTCTGTTGTCTTAAGCCATTAGATTTGGGGGTAATTTGTTATGCAGCAACAGATGATTAATACATATCTTAAATTCCCACAGCCTGACAAAGGAGGAAATTAAGGTTTAGAGAGGTAATTTTCCCCAAAGCAAGTGGTCACCAAGTGGCAGAGGTAGTATTTGAACCTGGCTCATTGGACACCAGAGCTTGAGCCCTGTGCTGATTTGCTCCCTAGGAGTGAGACAAGATGCAGTTGACTTAACACAATGATGATGTAAAGGATGAATTCCAACACCACACTTTGATTTGAGTCACTTCCCTAAAAGGAGGCTAGGGAGGCAGGGCAGGTATTATTGTCCTATTATAGTGATGACAGACCCTATAGCTCACACAGCCAGGAAGCTGGGACATTCACTTAGGCCTTCTGACCCTAAATCTCTACTCCATCCCTTCTTACCCCTACATTCATACTCATCTTTTATTTAAACAGACAAACCATATGCTATAAATACTATATATTTTAATATAATAGTAATGCATAACAATCATAATAACAACATTATAGAATCATCAGTTATTAATTAAATGCATACCAATATTATATATGCCTGCGAAAGAGGCACTTAGTACACTCAAGGCAAAGTGAGAGATTCTGCAAAAGTCAATGGGACCCAGTTGGCCACCTTTTTGGTACGAAGGCATAAATTGCCATGGATGTGCTGGAGAAAATTGCTCCATCTGAATCACAGGGCCATTGTCGCTCTACCAGGCTGAAAAACGAATCAAATATTCTGAGCTTTGAGACTTTTGTTTCCTCTAAAGTCATTTTTCATCCCTTTTTGTAAGGTGCTACATTTATGTGTAAGTGACCAAAACCTAGGGTGAGTACGTTTTAGTCCTCCAATGCCTTGGGCATAAATTAAGGCCACAGCTGCCCACAGAACCAGGCTTTATCATGTCACAGAAAGGGTCAGGAGATGACATTGCTTTGCCATTTTAGAATCTTTGAAATAAAATATGCTAGCCAATATGAGTGCATCTTAGTAATTTGCAAAATTGCTAATTACTAATTAAATGTCATATTTAATACTTGATTTTTTAAAAACATCTGTGTAAGGAATTTAATTAGGTTCAGAGGGACAGAATGATCAAATGAAAATGTAATGAAAAAGGAAACCGTTCTCCTTCCCTGAATGTTTACTTAAATTATGCTGGACAATAATGGCAGGAGAGATTTATGGATTACTAAATGCCAAATTCTCATGCAGGTGACAAAAATTTCCTTGAGTAGGACAGAGTTCAAATTAAAATTTGTACTATGTAATAAAGTTTTAAGGTGTAAGCTAC
Organism: Herpailurus yagouaroundi; assembly: GCF_014898765.1. NCBI lineage: Eukaryota > Metazoa > Chordata > Mammalia > Carnivora > Felidae > Herpailurus > Herpailurus yagouaroundi. Next base: position 46,660,242 of record NW_024412394.1, on the reverse strand, counting down.
TTAAGTAAGTATACTATTCTTGTACATTTACAGTAATACAGGAGAGAGTTAATTACAATGCCACATTGTGTTGCCAGAAATTGTGGAGGGATAAATATTACAGAGTTCATAGGGATTGGTTTTGGAATGTGGAGTCTTTTTCTCCAGGGTCCTCGTCCTCCATCTTCCTCAGATGAGGTGAGCGTTTAATTCTCATTCTTCCTGGACTCTGACAGAATCTTTTAACACTTCTCAGGCCTGTTTTCTCCCCAGTGATTTGCAAGCTTAGTAGAAATGTCTACAATTATATTGTTGCTAATCAGGCAAACTATTGGCTTTTGTATAGTTTGTAGCTAGACATCTTATTGTCTGCATACTTTTTAATGGCATTTTAATTTATTCACTTGTGTTTTCCTAGTAGATAATCACATCATCTGTAAGTAATAATATAGTTACTGCATGACCAGTACTTACAAATTTATATCACTTTCTCTATTTTTTTCTTTTCCTTCTTTCTATCACATTGATTAGAACATTCAGATGACTGTTAAATACTGCTGCTGTTAGGCATCCTTGTCTTTATAGGGTTTTACCAATAAGCATGATGTTGTCTATTGTTTGAGAAAGATATTCTTTTTTTTTTTAAATTAATTAATTTATTTAGAGAGAGAGTGTGGGTGAGGGAGGGGCAGAGAGAGGGAGAAACAGAGAATTCTAAGCAGGCTCCACACTGCCAGCACAGAGCCTGACGTGGTGCTCGATCCTAGGAACTGCGAGATCATGACCTGAGCTGGATGCTTAACTGACTGAGCCACCCAGGTGCCCCGAGAAAGATGTTCTTTTAAAAAAATTTTTTTTAAACGTTTTTATTCATTTTTGAGAGACAGAGAGAGACAGAACACTAGTGGTGGAGGGGCAGAGAGAGAGGGAGACACAGAATCTGAAGCGGGTTCCAGGCTCTGAGCTGTCAGCACAGAGCCAGACATGGGGCTCAAACCTATGAACCGTGAGATCATGACCTGAGCTAAAGTCAGCTGCTTAACCAACTGTGCCACCCAGGCACCCTGAGAAAGATGTTCTTAATGTGAAAAACTGTTCCTTTTTATTTCCAGTTTACTAAGAAATTTATTTCTTCTATTTCTAGTTTGCTAGTTTGCCAGTTTTTAAAAAATCATAAGTATACAGTAAAACTTTGGTTTGCAAGAATAATTAGTTCCAGAAACATGCTTGTAATCCAAAGCACTCATATATCAAAGCAAATTTCAAGAATCATTGGCTCAGTTGTGATTATGTGACATTTGGACTCATGTACTACTCAAGTTGCAAGATATCGCTCATTTATCAAGTTAAAATTTATTAGAAATGTTTGAGGAACACTAGTGTTGAGGAAATGTCTTGAGGAATACTAGTAGAACAAGGTACTCTCAATCCAAGGTTTTACTGTATATTGAATTTTGTAAATTTTTAGTACCCTTTGAGATGGCCATTGTCTCATTGATGTGATATTCTTGCTCATTTTTAAAGGCAGTTTGCCTTCCCCATAAAGAGTTCTCTGGTAATAAAATACTTCCAGCATGACAGCAACACATTTTATTGCTTAAAGATTACTTATCTCTCATCAGGGCTGTAGTTCTTTAAGAGTAAGTTCCCTGACATATTTTCCTGTTTCTTTAGCTTTAACAAAAACATTTAGTTTTGTATGTCATGCTGACTCCCATAGATCTCCGCTACCCAGAGTGTGGTTTGCCAGGTAAGCAGCATCGGCATTACCTGGGATTTTGCGAGAAATTTAAATCCTTGGCTTCACCCCCCTCCCCTGCTGATTAGTAGCTTTGCAGGTGGGGACCAGGAGCATGAGGTTTAACATGCTTTCCCAGTGCTTCTCCTGCACACTATGGTTTGAGAGGCATCACTATAGAGTGTGCACTTTCCAGGTGCAGAGAAATTGCAAATGAAACTCCAGAGTCACATACTGGGCTCAGTCTCGTGTCCTGTGTGTATAAAGAAAGGATGTGTGAGTGGATTCAGGGTGTAGAGATTCAGTGGTTGGAGAAAGTAGCAGGGAAAGGCATTCTCTGGGGTTTGAGGATATATCTGATCAGAGGCAATGGTGGTAATTAAAAGAGAAAAATTCTTGCCAACAGGGTTCAGGGCAGTGGAACTTGGCCTGGACCCATTTCTCTTTATTTTCTCCAAAGCCAGGACCACATTCTTCACCTCATTTTAGGTCAGGATTATTTGTACAACACCCCCATAAGAATAATAATGACAATAATTGTAATAATACCATTTCTTCATGGCCTAAGTTGTACTAAGTTTTCTTTACTCCTTACAATTGGTCTATAAGGCAGGAGTTGTGATTCACATTTTAGAGATGGGACAATGAAGCACAGAGGAATCAAATAAATTACTTTAGGTGATAAGGACAAAGGGGAGAGAATTCAGATTACAATCAACAGAAGCAAACTGGAGAATCAGAATAATAACACTACGGAAAATCAATACAATGAAGGCCAAAAAACTAGTGATGTTTTCTTAAAAGATTATGCTTTTGGGGCACCTGGGTGGCCCAGTCGGTTAAGCATCTGACTTTGGTTCAGGTTGTGATCTCACTGTTTGTTAGCTCGAGCCCTGCATTGGGCTCTGTGTTGACAGCTCAAAGCCTGGAGCCTGCTTTGGATTCTGTGTCTCCCTTACTCTCTGCCCCTCTCCCACTCATGTACTATCTTTCTGTCAAAAATAAATAAACATTAAAAAAATTTAAAAAGATTATGCTTTTGTAGACACAAAAATTATTTCTGAAAGAAAACCAAACTAGCACCAAGGAATGGAGCTGGGATGGATGTAGAAAACAGAGTGTAATTCTGGGCCATAGAAATTGTGTAGAGTGGTTCTTGGTAGCAGTTCGCTAAATACAGTTGTGGTATAGCTGGGAGCAGCAGCCCCAGAATTGAAGGCAAAGGTAGAATGCAGCATGAGGTCAGAGGCAGCATCTCCAGCTCAGGAACTGCTGTGTCGGATGTGACTGCAGGGGTTTCCCTGGTAGAATTTGTTCTGAGAGGTTCTTCAAGCTGCCAAGTTTCAGTCAGCCCTTGTCAAAAGTGTACAGCATAAAATCTCTTTGTGGGATACTACGTTACTTAATTGAACAGGCAGAGATATCAAGGAGAGGTTTTTCATGAGCAGTTTTTCTGTTATACTTCAGCTGTCATGCAGGTCCAATCATAAAAGGAGCAGTTATGGCAAAGTGTATTTCAAGTTCAAACATTAAACACACACACACACACACACACACACACACACACAGTCCCCTTACGATGATTTAAAAATTCCTTCCCAAGACAGTTGGCAGTTTACTCTCTCTACCTTCTCACGAGAAGTTCTGCATCAAGGGACCACATATGTTTATAGGAATTCTTGCTTTCCATCCACGTTCAGCTATTCAAGTGATATATTTACGTGCTGAAATGGGAGGGAGGAGGGACTAAAGGTGAAATGGAAAAATATTTACAAGTTTGTAAACTCTTCAGTGGCTTACAAACCTGGGTATATGAAATAAGTAAATGCAAATCCCAATGCTGCCAGGAACCTGGAAAATCTAATGAAATAAGTATATGCAGATGTCAGAGCTGGAAGGCCTGCAAGGTTATCTAGCTTAATCCTCTGTAGTCAAAGTCCAAATAAAAAAAATATCCTGAGAAGGACACAGAGGCATACTGCCCAGATCCCTCCTTCAAGAAAGAGCTTGTAGCTAGCTGCTGAGATTGGGTCTGGACAGCCTTCAGCCATCAGCCCCTTCGGGGATGTCCTTGGCCATTGAGAGCTGCCTCTCCCAAAATGGTGCTCTTTTCGGGGTAGCTCCCACTCAGTGCCTGATGGAGGAAGGGGTTGGAAAGCCGGACCCTTTTCACCTAGTTTGGGGCAACTATGATGCCCCAACTACTTTTAGCTCAGATTCCCCACAGGGTTGGCTGAGGCTGTTGTTCTGCAGCTCAGTTTCTCCCTCAGTCCAATCCTGTTTCCTTCATTTCCTCCATTGTGGCTCTCAAGACAAGGGCATTCCCTAATCAACATACTGCACAATAAAAACCCATCTTAGACTGTGTTTCTCTTAGAGCACTGAGAACCCAACCTGTGACATGTCCCCAAACATGCTGCACTTCCCAGTGATGCAGAGTGCATACTTCACAGGTAGTCTTAACTGTGAGTCAGATAGTGTTGGACAACTCCTCCATGAAGTGCCGGAATCAGCCTCTCTGCACATTTTGTTAACTACATCTGCCCTCCTGAATGAACCAGAGCAAGACTAGGCCATCTGCAGTCTATTTCATTTATTTCTACTCTCTTGAGAAGAATTCTATCTTGCAGTAAAACAAAGTTTTAGCTGATTCATTATCATCTCCTTCTCTTTTGAGACAAAATTGAAGGGAAAAGCAAATGATTCATAGGTCAACAGTTCAGGAAACATGAAGTAGTTCATGTTTCTTTTTAGGTGACTATTACCATTTGGGGTGTGAGGGGTGATTTTGCAGGAGGAAGGGGCTTGGTGGGAGCCAGGGGAGAAACAAAGTGCTTTGTGGCAGAAGCACAGATTTGGAGTCATCTTGGGCAATTCTTTTAATCTTCTGAGATCCAACAAATATGTTTTTGTTCATTCTTCTGTGTTCTCAGTCTTGGTGAAAGGAAACATTATTCATCAAGTTTAGGAAGCTGAGAGTTGTCCTGCATTCCATACTTTCCTTCACTCTCTATGTCTGTTTATTATTTGTACGTTATCATTTCCTTCTTCCACTGTAGCCCTAATTAATTGTGTTCTTGTTTCCCTCTCTCCTTGTCTACTGCTACTACCTTGGCTTGGGCTCTCAGGGCAACTGCCTCCTCCACACTTATTCTCTTTCACTCTGTAGTGCAGTGAGAATGGCTTCTCTATAACACCAAACTAATTATTTTGGTCAACAGCTTAAAATACCATAATGAAGCATTATCAAAGCAAAAACCTGGAAACAACCCAAACGCCCATCAGTGGTAGAATGGATAATTAAATCGTGGCACATTCATACAACACAATGGCATATAACAACAGCAACAAGTGAACAAGTTACTAGTATAACCATCCGCATGAATGAATCTCATGAATATAACACTGAACCAAATCATAAAAGATACCATTCCCTACACTTTACACAGATAGAAAGCTCAGAATAATCTATGATGTTGGAATGCAGGGAGTTGCATTTAGGGAGGTTGATGTGATGTCTGGGTGGGGTTGGGAAGGTTATTTGTGTGGTGATGTGCCATTTCTTATCTTGGTGGTGGTTAGTAACATGGGTATGTTCAGTTTGAGAAAAGTTGCTGAGCTTAACAACTAGGATTTGTATACATCTCTGTATGAACATTATTATTAATAAATACTTTTAAAAATCCTATAATAATTCCCCCAGGCCTACAGGGTAAAGTCCAAATTCATAGGATCCCCTCAATTACCAGCATACTTCTCAGACCTTCTCTCTAGGTATTCTCCTTGTGTATGTTCACTTCGCTCTGTCTGGATTTTTTGAAGCTCCCTGAAAAGGACAGCAGGTCAGGTGGTTGGATGGCAAATACAGGTTTTTAATGAAAGAATGTGAAGCTGATAATTGTGGGGCTGATAACACTTACCCTACAGTGCTTTTCTGAGGATTAAATAAAAGAATGTATGTGCAGTTCTTGGTACAGTTCCTGAAGCATAGCAGATGCAGACGTTCATCATCTTGGTTCCTTCCTCCTCCCCACTCCCACCAGTGCAGATGAATGGACCTATGATATCTCTGAACATTATTAGGGTATTGTAGCTGAAGTCATTTTTTGAGAGGTATTGCCTATAACTCTCATTATCCATTTGGTGAAGTTTACTCCCCAAAGACACTCTGGCTTGTCTTCAAGTCCCAAGATTACCAATCTTGACACAAATGTGACTTCCTTGGGCAAGCTGTCCCAACAAAACTCATACTTTAACGTTTAAGTCAGATTCCTCCAAAATCTCTTGGAAATATCACCACATGCCCATTATCTGATAAAGGGATAAAGAACAGCTGCAGCTAAGGAAACACATTTCCTGGAGTCTGGTTTTACTTTATTTGGGTGCTTTAGGTAGACGGGGTCATTAGAAGGATCTAAGAATTTTAGAATTGCATGCTGCTGCTTCTATTGGTTGCTGTTTTTCAAAATATTATATTCTTGCTATAAAAATGCTTTCCTTCTCATGCCACATTTCATAAAGACTTTCCATCTGGTCTGTACCGATAACTAGAATCTTGAGATGCTCATTCCTCTTACAACTTGTAGTTTTAAATGATCCAGATGTAGAAGAATTGGGTTTTACAGCTTTTTCTAAAGGATTTTGTCTTCCTAATCCTACAGCTGTATGTGTTGAGGACTGACCAACAGGAGAGAGTGCTAACAATGAACCTATTACAAGTTTTCCACTGGCTATGTTATTTTTCATTTGGCATGTCTTAGGAGAATAAAATCATGAAATGAAAGCATTGAAATCTATTAGGATAAGGACCATAGTGAATCAGCTAATCCACAGTGGGCAAGACAAAAAAGAGAAAGAGAAAAAGAAAGAGAGAGAGAACACTAAAAATGAAAAACAAGATTAGAATCAAACTGTATTAGAAATAGAATTCTCAAGGATTTTACCAATTTGTTATGATTTAGGAACAACAAATTGATTAATTGATCTTTATAAATTCTGGTTCTTAGTTTTTTAATCCAAAAAATTTGAAAAGGGACACCAAATTATGAAAAGTAGATAGAATATTGATGAAATTCCTTTTATTCCCAGGAGGATGGACTTTGGTAAATTCACTCACCTGGGCCCTAAGCTTTAGGGGCCACAATACTGGTTCTACAAAACGACTCAGGGAGGACGAAACAAGGGAGTAGCCAGCCACTCTAAAGAGTTGCTGCCCCATTGCCCCCTTTCTCTCCCTTGTCCACCCATTTCTTCTCCCTTTTCTCCTTCCTTGTCCATCCATCTGCCCCCTCCTTGCCCATAGAGCATATTCAGTGTTTTCATGAAGTTAATGTTCATATAATTTCATACATATAAAAATGTGGGAGGTGGAGGGGAAAGGAGCATATAGCATGAGATGCCCAGATTCACCTCTACCCTGAAATGGCCTTGATAACATATGGTATGAATAATAAATCCCTATTTTGTGGAAACTCACTTCTTGAGCAGCCTCAAGCTTATTTTCTTATGTAAATAAGCCTACAGAAATGGAGGAAAAGCCTCCCCATATTAAAATATTAGCTTCAGATCTTTTACTTTTAAAGGCTAGCATAGAAATAAAATTCCAAGAAGGACCACAGGCATGAAAAAATGACATGTGTATAAAGGTGAGGTGTAGGGAATAAGATGCTTGAGCAATGAGAAGATAACCCATCAGGTCAGGGCCTAAGGTTTTCTGTAAAGGGATCTGCTTTCAATCTGAAGCCTTGGAATCTTGGTGGTGGTGATGGTGTAATATGTTGATAGAGAGGAGCTTCAGCTAGTTGGGGATGAGATGCTGTTGGTGATAACCTCACTTTGTCTCCAATAATAACCTCATCAAACAGGAACGGGAACATATTGCAGCATCACCTGAGCTTGTGGTGTGTCCTAGATTTTGTTTCTTCCTAAATACTATCTCTGAGAAATCCTGACTTGGTTATTTATCTCAAAAGAAAAGGAAGTTTGTTTACATAATTAATGCTGGCCAGGCATCAATAAGAAGAAATGGGGAGGAAATGTTTTGAATAGATACCAAAATGGCTAACAAAGGTGACATCAGAGTGAGTATCAAGGTACGCTGTGGTTGATGTGTCATCATGTGCCCAAGGGAAAGGTGTGTCCAGGAAGATACCCAGGAACACCTGGCCTAGGAATATGCCCCAAGTCAAGTTACCATGGGCAGGAGAAGAGAAAATGAAAACTTGAGTTTACTGTTTGTGATGTTGATTCCTGTAGAATTTTAAATTTGCCAGCTTGTAGATATTAATAGTCAATTTGAATACTTTTTAATATAAAAGTAATCTGTGAAGTCTTCATCCCTGGAAATCTTTATAAGAGGAAGAATTACCACCTAAAGGAATATTTAGGCATGCATTTACCAAGACTCTGAGAACCACAGTTTTGGCTACATTATTTTTTGAGCTCCTTTCCACTTCTATCATTACAAGTCTCAATTTATACAGAGATCTGTAGAAATCCCTGGGTTTCAAAAGCCCATATCAGATGATGATGACATAATAGTTAAGTTCTATCAACAATGATGAGTCAGGATTTGAATGAGTTTCTCTGTATAGATCTCTAGTGATGAAATATCTGGGCAGAAGTACTTCTCCCACTTCAAGGCAGCAAAATAGTTAGTTGTGGAGGTGCTGTGCAATTTCAGAAATAAGCAACACACTTTGCTTTAAACATGGTACAGAAATTGAACTGAGTCCCACTTGGGAGGCTAGCTTCATTTTCACAGTTCTGTGGTCTAAGGGCTAAAGTTCTGAAGGGAGGAGAAAGGCAGGCAGGCATATTTTCTGCACTTGCTAAATGGGCCTCAAACGCCTCCACTCATTTATTTGTTGAAGACAGGGTCATCTCATTTAATTCAGTAGGAATACAAGTGCACCAGAAGTACAGAAAGGCTGGCTCATAATTTCCTTTCTGTATTTCAAATCTGTATTTCGAAAGTATTGCAAATATGCTCCCTATGAAAGAAGCTGCATGGAGAGCCAGATCCAGGCCCCTGCTTCCTGCTCCATAAACAGGGTTAAGTCAGGGAAGCCCTAGATTCATAAGTCCACCCTGGGTGTCTAAGGTCATGAACATTATGTCCAAATGTGTAACCATGGAAAATGTATTAGTAATGTCAAGTTCAGAACAGGAGCATAAACTGCTGGAGCTTGGGGTAAAAGAAGAGTGGTAGGAGAACCCTGACATATTTTGGAAAAACACCCCTCCCCCAACTTACTTGACCATCTATTATTCCCTCCTGGACTCAGATTTGGTGCAGGAGGCAGGGAAGGACAGTGAGGAAGGTTAGAAAGCATCATCCTGGGATGCTGACACCCTCTGCCTCACCCTTGTAACTCAAGGACAAGCAGGGTGGAGTTGAATACAAGGTCCTATACAAAACTGGATACAGGTTTAAAAAAAAGGCACAAAAAAGCAAAAGTATATATGTATTAACAAGGCAAAATCATGTATCATCCTGTGATAGGAGCAGGAATCACTTCCATTTAGCCTGGATTCCCTTTCCTTTTCATTACGCAGGAGGCCAGTCTCTCTCACCTTGCAGTATTGGGTTTGGAAATAGCCAAAGACTAAACTTCACGTCTTAACTTGCACTTTCAAGGTTTATTTTGTAATTTAAGAAAATGAGTCAAACCCATCATCTCCCCATCTGGGTATTTTCTTTATCAGGCTAAGCACATCATTATTTTCTGAGGACTGGAGCAACGGTACGGTCCTTTCCAATCAAAGGTTTTTCAATCAGCGTTGGCTTTGAAATCACCTCGTCCTCCAGCGGTCCTCGCCGCACACCCATCTCCGCGTGATTTCCACTCAAGTTTTTTCCTCCTAGCACCCCTCCCACATTCATTTCATCTTTAAGCCGCCTCAAGTCTTTTGGCAAGGGCAGCAGGATAAAATTCTTCAACCACAATTATACACAATGTCGACACGCAGCTTCACACATTTGGGGATTGTCTAACCTAGAAATGCGTTCCTTACTAAGAGGTCCAGGGGGCAGGCACAGTGCCCACGCGACCCCTGTAGTCTCCCTCCCTTGTCCCAATCCGGCCGCCTTCGCGCCTCAGAGGGGGCAAAAATCCCTCAACCAGAGCTTGAGCCCCTGGCCTGGGGAGGGGGTGAGCAGGGAGGCCCAGGTCGTCCCCGGAAGCGTGCGCCCCTCACCTTGTGGACGGTGCGTGCAGCCGCGTCGTACTGGGCGACCTAGGGCGTCCCGCTGGCTCCCCAAGTCTCACACCAAACGCGCTCCGTTCTCTCCCGAGCTTTATGAAGGCACAGCTTCTCTCAACACCCAGCTCTGGAGCACGCTGAGTCCAGGGTCGTTGGGCCCTCGAGCGTCCTTTGCCAGCGCCCGTGCCCCCTGGCTGCAGCCAGAAGGAGCTGGGAGCGCGATGCGCTGGGCTGCCCCGTGGCGCTGCAGGCGGCAGGCGCTGCGCTTTGCGAAGTCTGGGTGCCCCGACTGGAAGAGGAGGCGTGAGCGAGAGCTGGCAGGAGGAGGTGGAGGAGGAGGAGGAGGAGCAGGAGCAGGAACAGGAACAGGAGCGGGGAGCAGTTTACTAAATCACCAGGCAGGTTTGCAGGCGCGCAGGACACCACTGAACGGCGAAGGGGGTGGGTGGGATGAAAAGGTGAGCCGGGGTGCGATGAGGGCGGTGGCGGTGGAGGAGAACTTGGAGGTCGGAGCTCTGAGGTGCTTCAGATCTTGCTTAGCCTGTAAAAGAGAAATTCTGAAGCTGATGGCGCCCTCAGGGCTCCCGGTTGCAAACACTAGAGGGCAGCGCTGTCCACGCTATAAACCTGGCCTACAGGGTTGGCGGTGTGGACCAGGGTCTCACCTCCTGAGCCCTTTGTTGGTGGAGGCCCAGGCGAGAAGGGTCCAGGTGGTGCAAGGAAAGGCAGACCCTATACCCTTATTCTGTGGCCAGCTTGGGTTGGGGAGAGAGGGAATACAGTAGCTGACAGGTTTGGACTTCGCCTGTCTGTGGCTCCTCCAGGCAAATCCTCTGGAAGTGAATTACTCCTTTTTCCCCAGGGGGAAAATTACAGTCAACATCCACAGGGTGCTTTAAGGAGAGGGGTGGGAAGAGGAGGGTGAGGAAGAAGTAGGGGAGCATTGGGGGTGGGGAAAAGTGGAAAGGGGAAGAGAGGTGGGGAAAACAGAGGAGAAAAAGAGAAAAGGAGGTGTTGGAGTTGATATTTCAGGCTGCAAAGGTCTCTGTGCTCTTCCCAGTGTTCCAGGGATATTCACCTGCTGCCAGGCCAGAGGAGTTAACTTGAGAGGGACTTTATAGAATCCTGGCACTGCTGAAGGAAGCATACTGAGGGCTTTGGTTACTACTTCCCCAGAGGGAACTTAAGTGGTTCTGAAAACTTGAAGCTGTATATACATTGATTCCCTGATATTTTGGGAGAAAAAAAAATCAGATTATTTGAACTACAACCCTGGCAGATGGGAGAGGAGAGATTGGGAGTTATAAAATGGAATAGCAAATCTTTTTTTTTTTTTTAAAGATGTTTTTATTTCATTTCTTTATTCCAATTTTTAATTTAAATTCTAGTTAGTTAACATATAGTGTAATATTGGTTTGAGGAGTAGAATTTGGTGATTCATCACTTACATATCAAAACGAGTATCCTCCTTAATACTCATCCTCCATCTAGCCCATCCCCCACCCACCTCCCTCCATCAACCCTCAGTTTGTTTTCTATTAAGAGTCTTTTATGGTTTGCTTCCCTCTTTTTTTTCTTTTATCATATGTTCATATGATTTTGTTTCCTAAATTCCACATATGAGTGAAAATAATATGGTATTTGTCTTTCTCTGTCTTATTTTGCTTAGCATATACACTCCAGCTCCATCCATGTCAAGGCAAATAGCAAGATTTCATTCTTTTTGATGCCTGAGTAATATTCCATTATATGTTATTTATATATATATATATATATATATATATATATATATATCCAGTTATATATATTATATATGTTACATCTTCTCATTCATCAGTCAACAGACACTTGGGGTCTTTCTATAGTTTGGCTATTGTTGATAATGCTGTGGAATGGCAAGTTTTATGCAGACTATATGATCTATAGTCATCCTGATAGAAGTTGAAAGGACTTTGGAACCTCTGTAGACAACTATGTAGTTCCCCAAAATACCTGCCTCACACTTGCCTTTCTAGTGTGTGGCTTTATGGCTGAATTGAGAAGGCTTTATTTGATTTGATTTAATTTTTGGTAGCTTGGCTTTTCTAAAACAAATGAAATCCTTTTTCAATTCAGAAAGCAAGCATGCATTCCTTTCTTCCTGCCTTCTGTAGTGCCTCTCAGGATCAGCAGGGGCTGAGTGATGGTGTGAAGGGGAATTTCACTAAACAAGAGAAAGGCAGGTTGGTAAACTATAGTCTTGAACTGTGATTAGCTTCTGTTAATCCTATTACACTAAAAGAAAAGGCTTAAGTGGTCTAAAGCCAAACAGGAACATGGGATGGGAGGATGTTTTCCTACCAAAGAAAGATAGTACTTCCAAGTCATCAGTTTGAAATGTGTTAGGTGATAGAACTGTTATGTAAAAACAAGCAGAACAAAAATGTTTCTTTATTTTACTTTATTTTATTTTATTTTATTTTATTTTATTTTATTTTTTTACTTTCTAGAATTTATTTATTTTTTATAATTTACGTCCAAGTTAGCACATGGTGCAAAAATGATTTCAGGAGTAGATTCCTTAAGCCCCTTACCCATTTAGCCCATCCCCTCTCCCACAACCCTTCCAGCAACACTCTGTTTGTTCTTTATATTTAAGAGTCTCTTACATTTTGTCACCCTGCCTGTTTTTATATTATTTTTTGCTTCCCGTCCCTTATGTTCATCTGTTTTGTATCTAAAAGTCCTCATATGAGTGAAGTCATATGATATTTGTCTTTCTCTGACTGACTAATTTCACTTAGCATAATACCCTCTACTTAGTTGCAAATGGCAAGATTTCATTCTTTTTTTATTGCAGAGTAATAGTCCATTGTGTATACACACACACACACGTGTGTGTGTGTGTGTGTGTGTGTGTATAGTCCATTGTGTATATACATGCACACACGTGTGTGTGTGTGTGTGTGTGTGTGTGTATACACTTTGGCTATTGTGGTAGTGCTGCTGTAAACATTGGGGTGCATGTGCCCCTTCAAATCAGCATACCTGTATCCCTTGGATAAAACGTAGTAGTGCAATTGCTGGGTTGTAGGATAGCTCTGTTTTTAATTTTTTGAGGAACCTCAAAAATGTTTTTGAGTGGCTGTTTTCCAGAGTGGCTGCACCAGTTTGCATTCCCACCAACAATGCAAAAGAGATCCTCTTTCTCTGCATCCTCACCAACATCTCTTGTTGCCTGAGTCATTAATGTTAGCCACTCTGACAGGTGTGAGGTGGTATCTCATTGTGGTTTTGATTTGTATTTCCCTGATGATGAGTGATGTTGAGCATTTTTTCATGTGTCGGTTGGCCATCTGGATGTCTTCTTTGGAAGTGTCTATTCATGTCTTTTGTCCATTTCTTTACTGGATTATTTGTTTTTTGGGTGTTGAGTTTGATAAGTTCTTTATAGATTTTGTATACTAACCCTTTATCTGATATGTCATTTGCAAATATCTTCTCCCATTCCGTTGGTTGCCTTTTAGTTTTGCTGATTGTTTCCTTTACTGTGCAGAAGGTTTTTATTTTGATGAGGTCCCACTAGTTCATTTTTGCTTTGGTTTCCCTTGTCTCCAGAGACGTGTTGAGTAAGAAGTTGCTGTGGCTGAGGTCAAAGAGGTTTTTGCTTGTTTTCTCCTCTAGAATTTTGATGCCTTCCTGTTTTATATTTAGGTCTTTCATCCATTTTTGGGTTTATTTTTGTGTATGATGTAAGAAAGTGGTCTAGATTCATTCTTCTCTATGTCGCTGTCCAGTTTTCCCAGCACCACTTGCTGAAGAGACTGTCTTTATTCCATTAGATATTATTTCCTGCTTTGTCAAAGATCAGTTGGCCATATGTTTGTGGGTCCATTTCTGGGTTCTGTATTCTTTTCCATTGATCTGAGTGTCTGTTCTTCTGCTAGTACCATATTGTCCTGATGATTACAGATTTGTAGTACATCTTGACGTCTGGGATTTTGATGCCTCCAGCTCTTGTTTTCTTTTTCAAGATTGCTTTGGCTATTTGGGGTCTTTTCTGGTTCCATGCAAATTTTAGGGTTGTTTGTTCTAGCTCTGTGAAGAATCTGGGGATATTTTGATAGGGATTACATTGTTTATGTAGATTACTTTGGGTAGTATTTTAATATTTTAATTTAATATTTTAAATAATGATAATTAATAAATATTATTAAAAATTAAAAAACTATTTAAAATATTAAAAATTATTAATAAATAATAATTTAATATTTTAACAATATTTTTTCTTCCTATCCAGGAGCATGGAATCTTTTTCCATTTTTTTGTGTCTTCAATTTCTTTCATAAGCTTTCTATAGGTTTCAGTGTATAGATTTTTCACCTGTTAGGTTAGATTTATTCCTAGGTATTTTATGGTTTTTGGTGCAATTGTAAATGGGATCGATTCCTTGATTTCTCTTTCTGTTGCTTCATTATTGGTGTATAGGAGTGCAACCAATTTCTGTGCGTTGATTTTATATCCTGCGACTTTGCTGAATTCATGGATCAGTTCTAGCAGTTTTTTGGTGGAATCTTTTGGGTTTTCCATATACAGTATCGTGTCATCTGTGAAGAGTGAAAGTTTGACCTCCTCTTGGCCGATTTGGATGCCTTTCATTTCTTAGTGTTGTGTCATTGCTGAGGCTAAGACTTCCAATATAGTGGTGAGAGTGGACATCCCTATCTTGTTCCTGACCTCGGGGGAAAGCCCTCAGTTTTTCCCCATTGAGGATGATATTAGCGGTGGGTCTTACATATATGGCTTTTATGATCTTGAGGTATGCTCCTTCTATCCCTACTTTCTTGAGGGTTTTTATCAAGAAAGGATGCTGTATTTTGTCAAATGCTTTCTATGCATCTGTTGAGAGGATAATGTGGTTCTTGTCCTTTCTTTTATTGATGTGACGAGTCACATTGATTGTTCTTTGTAGATTGAACCAGCTCTGCATCCAAGGTATAAACCCACTTGGTTGTGGTGAATAATTTTTTTAATGTATTGTTGGATCCGGTTGGCTAGTATCTTGTTGAGAATTTGGCATCCATGTTCATCAGGGAAATTGGTCTGTAGTTCTCCTTTTTAGTGGGATCTTTGTCTGGTTTTGGAATCAAGGTAATGCTGGCTTCATAGAAAGAGTTTGGAAGTTTTCTTTCCATTTCTATTTTTTGGAACAGCTTCAAGAGAATAGGTGTTAACTCTTCCTTAAATGTTTGGTAGAATTCCCCTGGAAAGCCATCTGGCCCTGAACTCTTGTTTTTTGGCAGATTTTTGATTACTAATTCAATTTCTTTGCTGGTTATGGGTCTGTTCAAATTTTATATTTCTTCCTGTTTCAGTTTTGGTAGTTTATATATGTTTCTAGGAATTTGTCCATTTCTTCCAGATTGCCCATTTTAGTGGCATATAATTGCTCACAGTATTTTCTTATTACTGTTTTTATTTCTGTTGTGTTGGTTGTGATCTCTCCTCTTTCATTATTGATTTTATTTATTTGGGTTCTTTCCTTTTTCTTTTTGATCAAACTGGCTAGTAGTTTATCAGTTTTGTTAATTCTTTCAAAGAACCAGCTTCTGGTTTCATTGATCTGTTCTACTCTTTTTTTGGTTTCGATAGCATTGATTTCTGCTCTAATCTTTATTATTTCCTGTCTTCTGCTGGTTTTGGGTTTTATATGCTGTTCTTTTTCCATCTCTTTAAGGTGTAAGGTTAGGTTGTGTATCTGAGAACTTTCTTCCTTCTTTAGGAAAGCCTGAATTGCTATATACTTCCCTCTTATGACCACCTTTCCTGTGGTCCAGAGGTTTGGGGCTGTGGTGTTATCACTTTCCTTGGCTTCACTGTACCTTTCAATTTCCTTTTAAACTTCTTTGTTAACCATTCATTCTTTAGTAGGATGTTCTTTAGTCTCCAAGTATTTGTTATCTTTCCACATTTTTTCTTATGGTTAATTTCAAATTTCATAGCGCTGTGGTCTGAAAATATGCATGGTATGATCTTGATCTTTTTGTACTTGCTGAGGGCTGATTTGTGTCCCAGTGTGTGGTCTATTCTGGAGTACATTCCATGTGCACTGGAGAAGAATGTGTATTCCTCTGCTTTAGGATGAAATGTTCTGAATATATCTGTTAAGTCCATGTGGTCCAGTGTGTCATTCAAAGCCATTGTTTCCTTGTTAATTTTCTGTTTAGATGATTTATCCTTTGCTGTAAGTGGGGTGTTCAAGTCCCCTACTATTATGGTATTATTATCAATGAGTTTCATCATGTTTGTGATTAATTGATTTATATATTTGGATGCTTGCACATTTGGAGTATAAATGTTTACAATTGTTAGTCTTCTTTGTGAATAGACCCCTTAATTATGATATAATGCCCTTCTTCATCACTTGTTACAGTCTTTATTTTAAAGTCTAGGTTGTCTGATATAAATATGGCTACTCTGGCTTTCTTTTAGTGATCATTAGCATGATAGATTGTTCTCCATCCCATTGCTTTTAATCTGAAGGTGTCTTTAGGTCTAAAGTGGGTCTTTTGTAAACAGCATATAGATGGATCTTGTTTTCTTGTCCATTCTGTTACCCTGTGTCCTTTGATTGAAGCATTTAGTACTTTGACATTTAGAGTGAGTACTGAAAGATAGGAATTTATGCTATTATGTTGCCTATAGAGTTGGAGTTTCTGGTGGTGTTCTCTGGTCCTTTCTAGTCTTTGTTGCTTTTGGTCTTTTTTTTCCCCCATCTTTTCTCCCCTCAGAGAGTCCCCCTTAAAATTTCTTGCAGGGCTGGTTTAGTGGTCAGTAACTCCTTTAATTTTTGTTAGACTGGGAAACTTTTTATGTCTGCTTCTATTTTGAGTGACAGCCTTGCTGGATAAAGAATTCTTGGCTGCATATTTTTCTGATTCAGCACATGGAATATGTCCTGCCATTCCTTTTTGATTTGCCAAGTTTCTGTGGATGGGTCTGCTGAAAACCTGATCTGTATTCCCTTATAGGTTAAGGACTTTTTTTCCCTTGCTGCTTTCATGATTCTTTCCTTGCCTGAGTATTTTGTGAATTTGACTATGATATGTCTTGTTGATGGTTGGTTTTGTTGAATCTAATGGGAGTTCTCTGTGCTTCTTGGATTTTTGTGTCTGTATCTTTCTCTGGTTTAGGACAGTTTTCCACTATAATTTGCTCACGTAAACCTTCTACCTTTTTCTCTTTCTTCATTTTCTGGGTCCCCTATGATTCTGATGTTACTTTTTTTTTTCAATATATGAAGTTTATTGTCAAATTGGTTTCCATACAACACCCAGTGCTCATCCCAAAAGGTGCCCTCCTCAATACCCATCACCCACCCTCCCCTCCCTCCCACCCCCCATCAACCCTCAGTTTGTTCTCAGTTTTTAACAGTCTCTTATGCTTTGGCTCTCTCCCACTCTAACCTCTTCTTTTTTTTTTCTTCCCCTCCCCCATGGGTTTCTGTTAAGTTTCTCAGGATCCACATAAGAGTGAAACCATATGGTATCTGTCTTTCTCTGTATGGCTTATTTCACTTAGCATCACACTCTTCAGTTCCATCCGTGTTGCTACAAAGGGCCATATTTCATTTTTTCTCATTGCCACGTAGTACTCCATTGTGTATATAAACCACAGTTTCTTTGTCCATTCATCAGTTGATGGACATTTAGGCTCTTTCCATAATTTGGCTATTGTTGAGAGTGCTGCTATGAACATTGGGGTACAAGTGCCCCTATGCATCAGTACTCCTGTATCCCTTGGGTAAATTCCTAGCAGTGCTATTGCTGGGTCATAGGGTAGATCTATTTTTAATTTTTTGAGGAACCTTCACACTGTTTTCCAGGGTGGCTGCACCAGTTTGCATTCCCACCTACAATTGGGAATTCCCATTTCTCCACATCCTCTCCAGCATCTATAGTCTCCTGATTTGTTCATTTTGGCCACTCTGACTGGCGTGAGGTGATATCTGAGTGTGGTTTTGATTTGTATTTCCCTGATGAGGAGCGACGTTGAGCATCTTTTCATGTGCCTGTTGGCCATCCTGATGTCTTCTTTAGAGAAGTGTCTATTCATGTTTTCTGCCCATTTCTTCACTGGGTTATTTGTTTTTCGGGTGTGGAGTTTGGTGAGCTCTTTATAGATTTTGGATACTAGCCCTTTGTCCGATATGTCATTTGCAAATATCTTTTCCCATTCCGTTGGTTGCCTTTTAGTTTTGTTGGTTGTTTCCTTTGCTGTGCAGAAGCTTTTTATCTTCATAAGGTCCCAGTAGTTCATTTTTGCTTTTAATTCCCTTGCCTTTGGGGGATGTGTCAAGTAAGAAATTGCTACGGCTGAGGCCAGAGAGGTCTTTTCCTGCTTTCTCGTCTAGGGTTTTGATGGTTTCCTGTCTCACATTCAGGTCCTTTATCCATTTTGAGTTTATTTTTGTGAATGGTGTAAGAAAGTGGTCTAGTTTCAATCTTCTGCATGTTGCTGTCCAGTTCTCCCAGCACCATTTGGTAAAGAGACTTTTTTCCATTGGATATTCTTTCCTGCTTTGTCAAAGATGAGTTGGCCATACGTTTGTGGGTCTAGTTCTGGGGTTACTATTCTATTCCCTTGGTCTATGTATCTGTTTCTGTGCCAATACCATGCTGTCTTGATGATGACAGCTTTGTAGTAGAGGCTAAAGTCTGGGATTGTGATGCCTCCTGCTTTGGTCTTCTTCTTCAAAATTACTTTGGCTATTCGGGGCCTTTTGTGGTTCCATATGAATTTTAGGATGGCTTGTTCTAGTTTCGAGAAGAATGCTGGTGCAATTTTGATTGGGATTGCATTGAATGTGTAGATAGCTTTGGGTAGTATTGACATTTTGACAATATTTATTCTTCCAATCCATGAGCATGGAATGTTTTTCCATTTCTTTATATCTTCTTGAATTTCCTTCATAAGCTTTCTATAGTTTTCAGCATACAGATCTTTTACATCTTTGGTTAGATTTAATCCTAAGCATTTTATGCTTCTTGGTGCAATTGTGAATGGGATCAGTTTCTTTATTTGTCTTTCTGTTGCTTCATTGTTAGTGTAGAAGAATGCAACTGATTTCTATACATTGATTTTGTATCCTGCAACTTTGCTAAATTCATGTATCAGTTCTAGCAGACTTCTGGTGGAGCCTATCGGATTTTCCATGTATAATACCATGCCATCTGCAAAAAGTGAAAGCTTGACTTCATCTTTGCCAATTTCGATGCCTTGGTTTCTTTTTGTTGTCTGATTGCTGATGCTAGAACTTCCAGCACTATGTTAAACAACAGCGGTGAGAGTGGGCATCCCTGTCGTGTTCCTGATCTCAGGGAAAATGCTCTCAGTTTTTCCCCATTGAGGATGATGTTAGCTGTGGGCTTTTCATAAATGGCTTTTATGATCTTTAAGTATGTTCCTTCTATCCCGACTTTCTCAGGGGTTTTTATTAAGAAAGGGTGCTGAATTTTGTCAAAGGCCTTCTCTGCATCGATTGAGAGGATCATATGGTTCTTCTCTTTTCTTTTATTAATGTGATGTATCACATTGATTAATTTGTGAATGTTCAACCAGCCCTGCATCCCAGGAATGAATCCCACTTGATCATGGTGAATAATTCTTTTTATATGCTGTTGAATTCTATTTGCTAGTATCTTATTGAGAATTTTTGCATCCATATTCATCAGGGACATTGGCCTGTAGTTTTCTTTTTTTACTGGGTCTCTGGTTTAGGAATCAAAGTAATACTGGCTTCATAGAATGAGTCTGGAAGTTTTCCTTCTCTTTCTATTTTTGGAATATCTTGAGAAGGATAGGTATTATCTCTGCTTTAAATGTCTGGTAGAACTCCCCTGGGAAGCCATCTGGTCCTGGACTCTTACTTGTTGGGAGATTTTTGATGACTGATTCAATTTATTTGCTGGTAATGGGTCTTTCAAGCTTTCAATTTCCTCCTGATTGAGTTTTGGAAGAGTGTGGGTGTTTAGGAATTTGTCCATTTCTTCCAGGTTGTCCAGTTTGTTGGCATATAATTTTTCATAGTATTCCCTGATAATTGCTTGTATCTCTGAGGGATTGGTTGTAATAATTCCATTTTCATTCATGATTTTATCTATTTGGGTCATCTCCCTTTTCTTTTTGAGAAGCCTGGCTAGAGGTTTGTCAATTTTGTTTATTTTTTCAAAAAACCAACTCTTGGTTTCGTTTATCTGCTCTACAGTTTTTTTTAGATTCTATATTGCTTATTTCTGCTCTGATCTTTATTTCTCTTCTTCTGCTGGATTTAGGCTGTCTTTGCTGTTCTGCTTCTATTTCCTTTAGGTGTGCTGTTAGATTTTGTATTTGGAATTTTTCTTGTTTCTTGAGGTAGGCCTGGATTGCAATGTATTTTCCTTTTAGGACTGCCTTCACTGCATCCCAAAGCATTTGGATTGTTGTATTTTCATTTTTGTTTGTTTCCATATATTTTTTAATTTCTTCTCTAATTTCCTGTTTGACCCACTCATTCTTTAGTAGGGTGTTCTTTAACCTTCATGCTTTTGGCGGTTTTCCAGACTTTTTCCTGTGGTTGATTTCAAGCTTCATAGCATTGTGGTCTGACAGTATGCATGGTATGATTTCAATTCTTGTATACTTATGAAGGGCTGTTTTGTGACCCAGTATGTGATCTGTCTTGGAGAATGTTCCATGTGCACTCGAGAAGAAAGTATATTCTGTTGCTTTGGGATGCAGAGTTCTAAGTATATCTGTCAAGTCCATCTGATCCAATGTATCATTCAGGGCCCTTGTTTCTTTATTGACCGTGTGTCTAGATGATCTATCCATTTCTGTAAGTGGACTGTTAAAGTCCCCTGCAATTACCACATTCTTATCAGTAAGGTTGCTTATGTCTGTGAGTAATTGTTTTATATATCTGGGGGCTCCTGTATTCGGCGCATAGACATTTATAATTGTTAGCTCTTCCTGATGGATAGACCTTGTGATTATTATATAATGCCCTTCTTCATCTCTGGTTACAGCCTTTAATTTAAAGTCTAGTTTGTCTGATATAAGTATGGCTACTCCAGCTTTCTTTTGACTTCCAGTGGCATGATAAATAGTTCTCCATCCCCTCACTCTCAATCTGAAGGTGTCCTCAGGTCTAAAATGAGTCTCTTGTAGACAGCAAATAGATGGGTCTTGTGTTTTTATCCATTCTGATACCCTATGTCTTTTGGTTGGCGCATTTAGTCCATTTACATTCAGTGTTATTCTAGAAAGATATGGGTTTAGAGTCATTGTGATGTCCATAGGTTTCATGCTTGTAGCGATGTCTCTGGTACTTTGTCTCACAGGATCCCCCTTAGGATCTCTTATAGGGCTGGTTTAGTGGTGACGAATTCCTTCAGTTTTTGTTTGTTTAGGAAGACCTTTATCTCTCCTTCTATTCTGAATGACAGACTTGCTGGATAAAGGATTCTTGGCTGCATATTTTTTCTGTTCATCACATTGAAGATCTCCTGCCATTCCTTTCTGGCCTGCCAAGTTTCAGTAGAGAGATGGGTCAGGAGTCTTATAGTCTCCCTTTATATGTTAGAGCACGTTTATCTCTAGATGCTTTCAGAATTTTTTCTTGATCCTTGTATTTTGCCAGTTTCACTATGATATGTCATGCAGAAGATCGAGTCAAGTTACATCTGAAGGGCGTTCTCTGTGCCTCTTGGATTTCAATGCCTTTTTCCTTCCCCAGATCCGGGAAGTTCTCAGCTATTATTTCTTCAAGTACATTTTCAGCACCTTTCCCTTTCTCTTCCTCCTCTGGAATACCAATTATGCATAGATTATTTCTCTTTAGTGCATCACTTAGTTCTCTAATTTTCCCCTCATACTCCTGGATTTTTTTTATCTCTCTTTTTCTCAGCTTCTTCTTTTTGCATAATTTTATCTTCTAGTTCACCTGTTCTCTCCTCTGCCTCTTCAATCTGAGCCATAGTTGTCTCCATTTTATTTGGCAGCTCATTGATAGAATTTTTTAGCTCCTCCTGGCTGTTCCTTAGTCCCTTGATCTCTGTAGCAAGAGATTCTCTTCTGTCTTCTATACTGTTTTCAAGCCCAGCGATTAATTTTATGACTATTATTCTAAATTAACTTTCTGTTATATTGTTTAAATCATTTTCATCACTTTGTTAGCTGTTGTTATTTCCTGGAAGTTTTTCTGAGGGGAATTCTTCCATTTTGTCATTTTGGATAGTCCCTGGAGTGGTGCAGGACTGCGGGGCACTTCCCCTGTGCTGTCTTGAATAACTTGCGTTGGTGGGCGTAGCTGCAGTCAGACCTGATATCTGCCCCCAGCCCACCGCTGTGGCCACAGTCAGACTGGTGTGTGCCTTCTCTTCCCCTCTCCTAGGGGCGGAATTCACTGTGGGGTGGCGTGGCCTGCCTGGGCTACTTGCACACTGCCAGGCTTGTGGTGCTGGGGATCTGGCGTGTTAGCTGGGGTGGATCGGCTAGGTTCACAGGGTCGGGAGGGGCAGGCTCAGCTCACTTTTCCTTCAGTGGTCTGCCTCGGGAGGGGCCCTGTGGCACCAGGAGGGAGTCAGACCTGCCAGAGGGATGAATCCGCAGAAGCACAGCTTTGGGTGTTTGTGTGGTGCAAGCAAGTTCCCTGGCAGGAACTGGTTCCCTTTGGTATTTTGGCTGGGGGATGGGCGAGGGAGATGGTGCTGGCGAGCGCCTTTGTTCCCCACCAAGCTGAGCTCTGTCGTCAGGGCTCAACAACTCTCCCTCCCGTTGTCCTCCAGCCCTCCCGTTCTCCCAGCAAAGCTGTTAGCTTATAACCTTCCAGATGTCAAGTCCCGCTTGCTGTCGGAACACACTCCTTCCGGCCTCTCCGCTTTTGCAAGCCAAACTTGGGGGCTCTGCTTGGCTGGCGGGCCGCCTCTCTGCCCTGGCTCCCTCCCATCACTCCGTGGAGCGCACACTGCCTCTCCGCCCTTCCTACCCTCTTCCATGGGCCTCTCGTCTGCGCTTGGCTCCAGAGACTCCATTCTGCTAGTCTTCTGGCAGTTTTCTGGGTTATTTAGGCAGGTGTAGGTGGAATCTAAGTGATCAGCAGGATGCGCGGTGAGCCCAGCATCCTCCTACGCCGCCATCTTCCCAGGATCCTCATGTTGTTACTTTTTAATGAGTCACTGATTTCTCTAATTCTTAAATCGTGCTTTTTTGCCTTAGTCTCCCTCTTTTTTTTGCTTCATTGTTCTCTATAAGTTTGTCTTCTATATTGGTGATTCACTCCTCTGCCTCATTCATCCTTGCCACTGTGGCAGCCATTCGAGATTGCAGCTCAGTTATAGCATTTTTTATTTCATCCTGACTAGCTTTTATCTCCTCAGAAAGGTATTCTAATCTGTTTTCAACCCCAGCAGTATTGTTATGATCATGATTCTAAATTCTGGTTCAGGCATCTTGCTTGTATCTGAATTTATTAAGTCCCTGGCTGTCATTTCTTCCTGTTCTTTCTTTTGGGGTGATTTCCTTTGTTTCATCATTTGGAAGGAGAAAAAGAAATTATAAGGTAAAAAAATTAAAATTAAAAAATTAAAAACAACACAAAAAATCAAATAAAGGGTGCTAGATCCTAGGTGTGGTCTGGTCTGGTTGTTGAAAGAAGCTTGATAGATTAGAGAAAAAAGGGAAAAAAAGGAAAATGTTTGAAAATTTGAAAAAATGAATACAATGAAATAGAATAAAATGAAATGATGGAATTAAAAAATAGAACTTGAAAAATTTGCAAAAGAGCACAAAATATAGTAGAAAATATTAAAGAACAATATTTTAATAGAAATGGAAAATAAAAATAAATTTTTTCTCTTTTGTAGTCAAGAATAGGAAAAGAAAAAAATTGAATAGATACACTGCAAACAGACTGGAGTATGATTGAAATTACATCCGTTCTCCAGAAGTCGAACTATGAAGTACTTTATAGCCTATAAACTAAGCAGGCAGAGAGACTTGTGTTGTTTCTGAACAGCAAGGTTGGCCCAGTTGGGCGGGGCTTAGTGTAATGGCTCCGTTCTCCACTAGATGGCGCTGCTTAGCTTACTGGGGTAGATTGCTGTGGCGCGTGTAGGCCTGTATGCCCATGCAAGGGAGGGGTGAAAATGGTGTCACCCCATACCCAATCTCTTGAATCAAAACTCTGTACTCTCCCCAACTGACAGTCAAGCACCTGTCCTTTGTCTCTGGCTTCCATCCACTCCCTGCTTTTATGCTGTCCATGACCAAGCCATCAAGCTTCCAGGTGGCACCTCCTTCCTGAGTTTTATCTCACTTCTATGGGACTGTGGCTTTGACCCGCTCAGACCTTCTGGGGTAGGGTCTCGCTGAGCAATGGCCAGGTGCTGGGCATCCCCAGGAATGTTCAGGATACTGCGTTGCTGCAGATGCCCAGAGACTGTGGCTGGGTGCCAGCCTGCCCCCCAAAAATTTCACTTGATTGTATAGCAGCAGCATTTCAGGGATTATGGAAAATCACAACACACATCTCGGGCCAGGATTCCCCTTTAACATCCTTGTAACAGCACCAGCGAATGTGGTTTTTCTCTGGAGTCCACTGGGACCTTTGCCTTTGGGGAGGCCACACAGCCTCTACCAAATGTCCTCCCAGCAGGAGAACTGCCTCTCCTTGTGTGGCCCAAGGACCCTGAAGACATTGCTAAATGCTCCTGGGGATTTGTCCTTCCCACCAGAGCACCGCCAGGTATAGAGCTGCAGAGTTTCAGACTCTGCGCTCCCCCTGTTTATAGAGTCTTAATGGAATTTAAACCCTCTCCTTTCTCCTTTCTCCTTTTTTTTGTTCAGTCCTTGTGTACTATTTCTTTTCTCTCCAGCTGCTTTAGGGCAGGGGGGATGCCTTCCATACTCTCCCCACCACCCCCATCTCCATCCTCTCTCCACAAGCAAAACCAGCTCCCTGCCCTCCGCAGCTTTCTCCCCAGGTTCACCTCTCCATGCCGCCTACCTGCCAAGTTCTCCAGTTCAGGTTGTGCAGATTGTTGTGTTAATCCTCAAATCAGTTTTCTAGGTGCTCAGGATGGTTTAGTGTTGATCTGGCTGTATTTCAGGGATGAGAGATGCAAAAAAACTTCCATGCTATTCCACCATCTTGGTCCTTCAATTGTTCTTCATTTTTTTTTTTCAACGTTCATTTATTTTTTTGGGACAGAGAGAGACAGAGCATGAATGGGGGAGGGGCAGAGAGAGAGGGACACACAGAATCGGAAACAGGCTCCAGGCTCTGAGCCATCAGCCCAGAGCCCGATGCAGGGCTCGAACTCGCGGACCGCGAGATCGTGACCTGGCTGAAGTCGGCCGCTTAACCGACTGCACCACCCAGGCACCCCAATTTTTCTTCATTTAAAGAAAGAACCTCATATAATCAAAGCTTTTTGGATACCCCAAGAGTAAGTGAGGATGTGGTCCTACTTTGGCGACTCTAGAG
Source organism: Herpailurus yagouaroundi (assembly GCF_014898765.1). Taxonomy (NCBI): domain Eukaryota; kingdom Metazoa; phylum Chordata; class Mammalia; order Carnivora; family Felidae; genus Herpailurus; species Herpailurus yagouaroundi. The sequence goes on along the minus strand of NW_024412394.1, from coordinate 46,634,815 downwards.
TCCTTCCAAAGGATGAATAGAATTTGAGTTCAATTTGGTCTTTTTTTTTTTTTTTTAAAGGAAATTAGCTTACTTATTCTTTAGTTCTTGCAGTGGAAGCAACTATAGAAACATATACATTTGGAAACTCTCCTGAACATACTTCAGCATCCCTGGCTTTGGCAGATTTTAGCTTCATGAAGTTCATGGTTATTCTCAAGCTATTCATTAATTTCTAGGATATATGTTACCAATTTTAGTGAAAGTCAACATCTGCTTAATTAGGAGCTGATAATTTAATTTGTCGATTGCCCATTTGAATTTCTATGGGGCTCTGAGAGTACTTTAAGATTGTGGGTATATGTAAATTACATACCAATTTCATAACAGAGAATTTCTTGCCAGTTAAAAAAATATCTATGAGGATATTGAGTGGAGCCTTGGACACTTGGCATAACAAATTTAGCAACTTGCAGTGAGAACTCAAAAGTCATTATGAAGGAGAATTAATTGAGCACACTCATTCACTCATTTATTAAAAAATGTTGATAAATACCTTCCTTTTACCTTGCATGAGCCAGCTTCTAGGAATACAATAAAGAAGATACAGTTTCTTCTTTGATGGGTCATAGAATCTAGTGAGAAGACCAATTCACAAACTAACAAATCCAATCCTAAGTAATAGTTAGAAGAAGGGGAAGTACAGAGTTCTGTGGAACCACAAAGGATGGCATTGATCCCTCAAGGAAGGATCCCACCTTGAGGATCAAGGAATACCAGCTGGAGGTGGGGGTGATAGTTGTGTGTGTATAGGAGAAGGGGTGGTTGGTTGTGGTGAACAGTGGGGAAAATGATGAACAATAGCTTGTTCAAGGCACATCCTAATCCTATTTTTTAACTTTCTTCTTGCATGCTGGAGACTTACTTAAATATATGAGGAAGCAAGCATGCACATGCTGCATTTTCCTCATAGGAATTAGACAAGGAGATTCTTAAGGTAGAAACTATGTATGACTTTTTCATGTCACCAGTATAGAGTCAAGACTATAGTAGACATTTGTCTGTAGTGGGAATAAAATGGGAAAGGGAGAAGTTGTGGGAGGGCGGAGCTCATGCTTACTGAGCTCATAAAATCCTAGGTCCTCTCCGTATGTTATCCCACCAGATAATCTCAACATCCCTATGATATATGTCTTCTCTCTTTTACTGATTGCTTTTAAAGAATGAACTTCAAGGGGTGCCTGGGTGGCTCAGTCAGTTAAGCGTCTGACTTTGGCTCAGGTCATGATCTAGTGGTTTGTGAGTTTGAGCCCAGCCTGGAGCCTGCTTCAGATCTGTATCTCTCTCGTTCCCTGTCCCTCCCCCACTCACACTCTGTCTCTCTTTCTCTCAAAAATAAATAAACATTAAAGAATGAACTTCAAACTGCATTCTATGCCCGTGATGTGACAAAGGCCGGAGGGAGAGGATGAAACATCTATCGGTAGCTTCCTGCACTAGTCCGCTATTAGTGACTAATCAAAGCATAACCCCCAAAGATATACAGTTAAGTGTATATCTTGCCCATAGTAAATATTGGCTGTGGATTGGCTGGAGGTCCACTCCACATGTTCATTAGGCGACCTAGGCTGATGGGGTCAGACCATTTTTAGGCAGAGGGAAGAATAATGGTAGAACATCACAATGGCTTTTAACGATTTTATTCAATTATAGGATAATTTATTCCATTTGCTAAAATAAGTCATATGGCTTAGTATACTTTCTCCAAGGAGGGATACCAGGAGGGGCTCTGTAGAGATGGGCCTGTTAGTGACAAAATATTGTAAACAAATTATTCAACTGACAACAGTTTCTGGCGATGCTTTTGTATGAAGGTATTTTCTCTTTAAAATATTTACTTGACTCTATTTGCTAATGGTGTTTACCAACCTTGGGACATAGGGAACAAAGTAATGAATCTAAGTTGATTAACTTAATTGATTAGAATATGTCATCAGTGTCCAAACTTTATAAGCACAGTGGGCCTTGCACTAAGAAAAAGCTTTATTCTCTGGGCATACACTGGCTATTTCTCCATGTTGGACACATTAATATTTGTTCCCATAAGGAAATAAGTAAGACAGACTAGGTGGATTAGGATAAACCTATCATGGAACTAAACTTCAGGCTCTAATGATATTGACTCATGACCAATATGCTTCTTCACTGAAAGTGATCCTGAGAAGCCAGCTCACTCAGTGAAGAGTAGAAATAACACAGTTTCAATAAATATTTCTTAAACACCTCCAGCCTAGAAGTTTGAAAGATATATACCTGATCCCTGCTTTCAAGGAACTTCAAAGTCAAGGTAGGAGAAGGCACTTACACGGATTACTACATGAAAGAGCTGAAGGAGTAGAGAAGCTTCTGTGAAGGGATTGGGGCTAAGCTGAATTTGGAAATCCTGTGTAGAGTATTACTAGGCTCTCTCAATGTATGGCTAATCTTTCTGCTTCTGTGCCTGTCTTCCTGCCCTCAAGGAAAAGGAGCTCAGCAGTAAATACTTTGCCTAGGGAGATACATGTGGCTGAGCTGAGATTTGGACTGAGGACTAGCTCTAAAGATGTTACAGTTTGTTCCAGAGATGGGGTGATGAAGTGCTGAGGGAAAGGGAGAGAAAGCTTGGTTATGGGAATCAGTTGGCTGTGGGACTCAGGCTCACCAAAGCAGGGTATTCCTGTGGGAGTATTTCTCAGTGAGGGTGTGTGTGTGTGTGTGTGTGTGTGTGTGTGTGTGTGTGGTGGTTGGGGGATTGGAATGTACCAATCATAGAATGCCTTAAGATATGTTTATTGTGATTTATTTTTATTGGTAATAATACTTTGTGTAAAGATTTACAACTTTTAAAGCACTTTTGCTATCTCCACAAAAACCCAAAATTTCAAATCATTTTAAACACCACCTATGAGATGATAAGAATTTATAACACCACCTATGAGATGATAATAATTCCTTAACTTTATATATATTTACTTACTTATTTTTAAAACCTTATTGAGGTATAACTTATAGAACGTAACATTTGCCTGTCTTGAGTATATTACTCAATGGTTTGTTAAATGTGTAGAGTTGTTCAGCCATCATCACAATCCAGCTGTAGAACATCTCCATTACCCTAAAAAGTTCCTTTGTGCTTGTTTATATTCAATTTCCCTGCTCTCACCTCCTGTCCTAGGCAACTGCTAATCTGCTGTATGTCTTTATAAATTTGCAGATCAGTGCATATAAATATGCAATATTATGTGTCTGCCTTCTTTCACCTAGCAAAATGTCTTTGGGTTCATCTGTATGTAGCATGTACCAGTACTTCCTCCTTTCCAGTTGCTGAATTGTTTTGCACTATATGGATATGTGGTACTTTTTCTTCCTAATCTTGTCACCAGTTGCTGAGCATTTGTATAATTCCCTAACTTTAAATAGCACTTTTACATTTACAAATCACTTCGGCATATATTATCTTAATTGATTCTCGTGAATCAGGGGAGAACTCAAAGCAGGTTGCTACTCTCAGTTTATCATGACAATAGGGATGGTAATAGTAGCTGACATTCATGGAGCTCTTACTAGGTGCAGTGCTACTCTAAACATATTGTGTGTATTAACTCATTTAATCTTTGTAGCAGCCTTATGCAGAAAGAGCTGTTATTCTCATCTTTTAGATTGGTAGGCTGGTTCAAAGAAGTTAAGTAACATTCACAAGTTTTTGTAGCCAGTAAGTAGCAAAACAGGTTTAAAATCTGGCAATCTGGGGGGCGCCTGGGTGGCGCAGTCGTTAAGCGTCCGACTTCAGCCAGGTCACGATCTCGCGGTCCGCGAGTTCGAGCCCCGCGTCAGCTCTGGGCTGATGGCTCGGAGCCTGGAGCCTGTTTCCGATTCTGTGTCTCCCTCTCTCTCTGCCCCTCCCCCGTTCATGCTCTGTCTCTCTCTGTCCCAAAAATAAATAAACGTTCAAAAAAAAAATTAAAAAAAAATAAAATAAAATCTGGCAATCTGGTACCAGGAGTAAGGCCTAGAAAAGTCAGTAGATAAGTTATTTAATGCCATTGCCAGGACATGGAGGTATATTCTCACTATAGATAGGTTCAATATAAATTTATATATCTGATCCCCAAGAATTTTAGAGGAATTTGACACCTTAGACATTAATATACATTATGCTTTTTTTTTTTTTTTTTTGGTACAGATAAAGATATAGGCCATGAAAAGAAAGATGTGTATGGCCTTTTCCAAAGTCACACACCTGGTCAGAGGTCTTGACTCCAAAGTTGGTACTTTTGTCACCAGCATCCTCCTTAAGGATTGATACAAAGCCTAATGTGATGGGAGACAGAAAAAGAGTGAGTTTGTATTGAGGATGCTGAAACTGGGAGTAAAAACATGAAAGAGAAATAATTGCTTTTCTTTGAGTCTGGGATGCAAAGACTGCATGTCTGAGGGCCCCAAACCTACTTTAGTTCCAGCAAATTCTTGAATTCACAGGTGACTGGGCCAGCATGGGAATTCCATGTGTGCCATTTGTCTGTACAGAGAGAAAGGGTTGATATTATAAAAGGTTTTTAGTGGTGACTCTTGATTTTGGCTCAGGTCATGATCCTGAGGTCATGGGATCAAGCCCTGCATTGGGCTCCAAGCTGAGCATGGAGACTGCTTGGGATTCTCTTTCTCTCCCTCTCTCTCTCTGTCTCTCACCCATTTGTGCATGTGCTCTCCCTCTAAAAAAATGTTTTTAAAGTTAGTTACATCAGGCCCTGGAAATTATTATTTTTTTTCTTTTATTTTTTTAAAAAAATTTTTTTAACGTTTATTTATTTTTGAGACAGAGAGAGATAGAGCATGAACGGGGGAGGGTCAGAGAGAGAGGGAGCCACAGAATCTGAAACAGGCTCCAGGCTCTGAGCTGTCCGCACAGAGCCCGACGCGGGGCTCGAAGCCACGAACTGTGAGATCGTGACCTGAGCTGAAGTCGGTTGCTTAGCCGACTGAGCCACCCAGGCGCCCCCAGGCCCTGGAAATTATTAACAATAAGTACTTCCCAAAGCGAGTCCTTGGAAGGAAAGTTAATTGAGTTTCTCACAAGAGCCTCTCTCAAAATTTCAGCTCTAGGAACTTCAGACGTTATAATGGTAGTGCCAATTGTGGAATATTTTACCTTTCCCTCAGTGGATTTTCAACTCCTTCCTTTCTCCTTACTTTGTGAGTAGTGGTCCCTGATGTTATAGCTTAAATGGTCCTTCATGTGGGAGATGGTTCAGGCCTTCCCCTCATGGCGGTGTTGTTCTCCATGGCCATGTTGCATGGTGAAGAAAAGGCTGTGCCTCCCCCAATACTGTTGGGGAGCTGTTGGGGAAATAAAAGATGCAGAGCTGACTCTCTCCAGGCACTGGGTTCTCTCTTCATCATAGCTTCTTCAGACTTTGTTTTACATCCCAGGCTCTAGAGGCACAATGTCAAAGCTTGATTTTTACCTCCCCATATTCTTTTCTTATCCAACATAGGCCTATTCAGAGATTTGAGCTATTCACAGAAATGATTTTTTCCCTAATAACCCTAAAGGGGAAGAGCTATAGCATTTCATGGAGGAGGCAGAACTTAAAATGGTCTGGAAGGAATGATGATTACAATTGGACAAGTCTTGGGGAAGTCCTATTCTGAGCAGAGACATGGTTGACAATAGCTAATGTAGGAATTCATTTGAATAATAAGTTATTGAGAGAATAAAACAGTTCAGTGTGACTGGGGTCAGTGTGTGTTTAGGGGTCAGAGCTGGGGTAATGCTGTGGAGGTTAAGTTTGAAAGGAAGAGGAACCCTGCCAGTCACTGTCAGGACTATGAAAGACCTGAATCTGGATTGGATCACAGCAGGTCAAGACTGCAAGCAAGGAAAACCAGAGCTATTGCAATAATTATGTGTGAAATTGTATGTATCAGAAATAAGAGAGCTTATGGATAATAAAGAAGTAGAGAAGTATTTGAGACAGACTTAAAAACGCACAATCAGTAGGATTTGGTGACCAACTAGAGAGGAGGGGGAGGAGGGAAAAGGAATGTTGGGATTTCACTTCTTTATAGTCTGGGAGACAAAAAATGCAAAGGTGAAATGAAAGTAAATAGATGAATCCAGAAGGCCATTTTGAATACAAGATTCTAGAAATCTGTAACAGACCTCTTGAGCAGATAGAATTGATTCAGTGGCTTTCTCAGGCTTTTGTTCCGCTTTTTTGCATAACATCTAATTGTTGGACTGGAGAGTGGTGGGGTTTTTTGTTGTTTTTCAGAAAATTTCTACACACAGATTCCAATTCAACACTGATTAATTTAAAATCATTTTACTGGTAAGAGAATGGTTGGTAAGGGATACACAGGTTTGAGAAGAGGAGAAGAAAACATGAGAGAAGGGTATTGCACTCATTGACTCTATCCTTTCTGATATGCTTCCCTGGCACAGTGGTTTCTAAATCTGGTGATGCATCAGAATCATCTGGGGAAGGTAAAACCAAGACCAACAAAACCCAGAACCTGCCCTGGACCTACTGAATTAAAATCTCTGAGGCTGTGGCCCAATGGCACAGGAATCTTTGTTTTTCAAAGAATTCCCAAAATTATTCCTTAATATGTTAAAAAGAAAGCCAAGATGTTGCTGAAGACTCAGATACAATGTATTTTCAAAATAGTAGTTTTGACTTAGATTATCTGACTTTCTCTAACTGTACACATTATGCAGCCCTTCTTTTACCCTGCCAGACATTTAATGGTTGTCTTGGTTTGCTCAGGCTGCCATAACAAAATAACGTAGACTGGGTGGCTAAAAAAAGAAATTTATTTTCTCATGGTTCAGGAGACTGTAAAGTCCAAGATCAAGATTCTAGCAGGATTCAGTTTCTGGTGAGACTTTCTTTCTGGCTTGCAGATGGTTGTGTTTCTCTGCCCTCACATGGTAGAGAGAGAGAGAAAGACAGTGAGAGACAGAGAGACAGAGATGGTTGGGGGTGAGAGAGGAAGGCAGGGAGAGAGAGAGAGAGAGAGAGAGAGAGAGAGAGAGAGATCTGATGTTTCTTCTCTTTTATAAGGTCACTAACCCTATTGAATCATGACTCCACTCTTATGGTTTCATTGAACCTTGATTACCTCCTTAAAGGCCCTATCTCCAATATAGTCACAGGAGGAGTTATAGTTTCAACATATGAATTTTAGGGAGACACAGTTCAGTACATAACAGTGGTCTATGAAGCCAACCTCACTGTTTCAAGTGAGATTATCAACAATAAGACACACATAAACACGGAGTGTCTTTCTAGCTTCTCTTCATTACAGTTATTAATACTTTACTTCCTTTCTCACCACTGTTTTAAAATTTACAAAGTAGGAATTTAAAAAAAAATCTGTGATATCAAGAAACAAATTCTTTAAAAGCATCAAAGTCACCAAAAACTATGATACCTAGGAATAAACCTAACTAAAAAGGTTAAAAGATCTATATTCTGAAAATTCATAGAACATTTATGAAAGAAATTGAAGATGACACAAAGAAATGGAAAAACATTCCATGCTCATGGATTGGAAGCATAAATATTGTGAAAATATCTATGCTATCCAAACCAATCTACACATTTAATGCAATCCCTATCAAAATACCACCAGCATTTTTTTTTTTTTTGCAGAGTTAGGACAAATAATCCTAAAACATGTATGGAACCACAAAAGACTCCAAAAAGCCAAAGCAATCCCGAAAAAAGAAAAAAAACTTGGAAGCATCACAATTCTGGATTTCAAGCTATGTTATAAAGCTGTAATCATCAAGACAGTATGGTACTGGCACAAAAACAGACACTTAGATCAATGGAACAGAATAGAAAACCCAGAAATAGACCCACAACTATATGGTCAACTCATTTTTGACATAGCAAGAAAGAATATCCAATGGAAAAAAGTCTCTTCAACAAATGCAGTTGGGAAAGCTGGATGGCAACATGCAGAAGAATGAACCTGGACCACTTGCTTACACCATACACAAAAATAAACTCAAAATGAATGAAAGACCTAAATATGAGACAAGAAACCATCAAAATCCTAGAGGAGGAAACAGACAGCAACCTCTTTGACCTTAGATGCAGCAACTTCTTACTAGACACATCACTGAAGGCAAGGGAAACAAAAGCAAACATTAACTATTGGGACTTCAGCAAGGTAAAAATATTCTTCACAGCGAAGGAAACAGTCAGCAAAGTTAAAAGGCAGCCTGTGGGTGAGAGAAGATATTTGCAAATGACATAATCAATAAAAGGTTAGTATCCAAAATCTATAAAGAACTTATCAAACTCAACAACCAAAAAGCAAATAACCCAGTTAAGAAATGGCCAGAAGACAAGAATAGACACTTTTCCAAAGAAGATATCCAGATGGCCAGCAGACACATGTAAAGATGCTCAACATCACTCATCATCAGGGAAATACAAATCAAAACCATGATGAGATACCCCCTCACACCTGTTAGAATGTCTAACATTAGTAACACAAGAAACAACAGGTGTTGGTGAGGATGCAGAAAAAAGGGAACCCTTTTGCACTGTTGGTAGGAATGCAACTGATACAGCCACTATTCAAAAAATTAAAAATAGAACTACTCTATGACCCAGCAATTGCACTACTAGGTATTTACCCAAAGGATACAAAATACAGATTCAAAGGGGGTACATGCACCCAAATGTTTATAGCAGCATTATCAACAATAGCCAATAGCCAAACTATGGAGACAGCCTAAATGTCCATCAACTGACAAATGGATAAAGAAGATGTGAGATATATATATATATAGATATATATATATATATATATATGTGAATATTAATCAGTGATCAAAAAGAATGAAATCTTGCCATTTGTAATGGCATAGATGGAGTTAGAGTATATTATGCTAAGTGAAATAAGTCAGCCAGAGAAAGACAAATACCATATGATTTCATTCATATATGGAGTTTAAGAAATAAAACAGATGAACATATGGGAAGGGTGGAAAAAGAGAAGAGAGGGAATCAAACCCCAAGGGACTCTTAATGATAGAGAACAAACAATGGTTAGACAGATGGAGAGAGGTGGGTGGGGGATGGGCTAGATGGGGGATGGGCACTAAGGAGGGCACTTGTGATGAATACTAGGTGTATGTAAGTGATGAATCACTGAATTCTCTTCCTAAAACCAATATTTCCTGGTGTATTAACCAACAAAAATTTAAATTAAAAAACTAAAAGGCAAAAAAATGAAAAATAAAACTAAAAAGCATCAAAGTGAAACAGTTGTTTGGTAAAATATAACAGGGTGATCCTAGCAGTCCAGAATAGTAGGGTTACTCTTGATTCTTGAACCACTTGCACATAATTATAAACTTTTATAATTTGAGGATAAAACAATCATTTTGTAATTCAAGTGAAAATAGTTTGCTAGCGTATAATAATAACATAATATACATGTAGCAGGGTTATGGCAGAACCAAGATCCAAATCCAAGTTTTCTGAGACAAATTTTGTTTTTTCCCAATGCAGCTTGACTCCTATTTCCTGCCATTGTTCTAATACAATATTGTTATATTAATTTTGTGGAATATTATAACAAAGTACCACAAACTAGATGGCTTAAGACAACAGAAATTTATTCTCTCACAGTTTTTTGGGGTGGAAGTTCAAAATCAAAATTTTGGCAGGATGATGCTCCATCTGAGAATCTGGTAGAATCAATCCTTCCTTGCCTCTTTCAGCTTGTGGTGGTGGCCAGCAATCCTTGATGTTCCTTGGCTTCCAGCTGTATCAGTCTAATTTCTGTCTCCCTTGTCACATGATGTTCTTGCTGTGTCTGTCCTCACATGGCATTTTCTTCTTCCTATAGAATCAGTTATACTGGATAAGGGCACACTCTAATGACTTCATCTTAACTGAATTGTATCTGCAAAGATCCTATTTCTGAATGAGATCACGTTCACAGGTACAAGGGACTGGACTTCAACATATTTTTCTGGGGACACAATTCAACTCATAATATCTGGTAACCCAGGAAGAGCTCCTGGATTTCTGTACCAGACAATCACCTTTGTCTCCACATTAATATAGTATGCTATCCACTGAGGAGACTCTTCTATAATTTAGAGAACATTATTAATTTAAATGAATCTTTAAACTGATGGCTATGCATTCCTTTTAGGAGTAGAAAGTATCATTTTGTGGAGGAAAAAAAGATAATCAGAACTCTCAGTGCCTGAATTCAGAAGGGTTTTCATGTGTCTACAGAAACACAAACTCTGGAGTTTGTGGAGTTAATTTTTTTTTTCTCAGTATAACCATGGACATTGATCTTGATGGTACCACTGATAGTAGATTTTTTCCTTATTTTTTAAGCTTTTATCAAGTCTCTGCAGTGTGCAAGGATTTCAACAGAACAAATAAGAAGCTGTCTACCTTCAAATGACACTCACCCTTGCTTTCCCTCCAGAGGGAAGCACCAATGAAAACTATCTTTGACTTTGGCAAGACATAATTTAAAAGATGTTTGTACCAAATAGGAGAGTGGTAAAAATATAAACAGAAAGACAGAGAGAGAGAGAGAAATATAAACTCTAACAAATAGTAATACTCCTCTTGCATTCATGTTAAGATAATTTATTCTGTTGTTTAAAGAGACATTGATAGTATATATATATTTTTTGTCTCATTGTTTTTAAATACTCTTTTTACCTTTGAATCCATTTTAGTTTCTAGTACCTTTTTAAAGGCAGGCCTGATGTTCTCTCTCTGAGACCCAGCTTCAAGAACTGGTAGATCAAATTTACAATCTGGAGGCTGAGATGACCGCCCAGATGTGGGTATAATGGTTGTTCACTAAGTCACCTGAGATTATACCATGTTTCGGGACCACATTGTCTAAGGTTGAGAAAAATCATAGTGCATTTCAGAGTGAAGTGACACTATCTATTGGACATAAATGAGATCAAAAGTATTTTGTATCCTATTTTGATTAAGGTTTATATAGAGTACTATATAAATTGACGCAAAAAATTCAAGATTGCTTAGTAAGCTTAGAAGAGCTTCTGTCTTTGTATTTGGTTAGACATTGCCAACACAATCATAAATAGTTCACCATGTATTTGAACAGATTTTAATGCAGATGGTGGACAAATCACAAATCTGAATTACAGTGCTCCTAGATGCATTATAATGCTGAGTTGCTATCAAGTAATGATGGAGAGAAAACAGGCAAGATTTAAAAGTTCTCAGCTGGTAACGATAAATACATCACATGCTACCTAAGTCTCCAAACCGATTTGTCTGATTCTGTAGAAATACAAATGGAAGAGCTTTTGCAAACCAGCAGAGTTGGCCTCATTCACACCCTGCCATTGCTGCCTGTGCTGGTGAGCTCTAGAGGGATTTGCTAGTTTGACCACCAATTTACTCCATTTTGCTTATTCATTCTCCTCAGTTGAATTTGTGCAGTTTTCTATGGGTCCTTAGCTGAGTCCATGTTTTAGCTTTGGGTGTTGCTATGTAAATTGTATGAAAACAGTGTTTGCAAATAGCATCCATCGTTTTCTACGAATCCTTGTCACCTACAGGACAAAGTCCAAATGTCTGAGCTTTGCATTCAAGGCCCTGTCCAAATATATCCCTTCACCTGTGCCTGAAACTTCAGCCAAACCAGTCTATTGTTGTTTAGACAGGCCTGAGCCCTCTCTCTATCGACCCTTTGTGTATGCTGTTTATTATACTTGAAATAAGTAACATGTAATTTAAGTTCTATGCATTTTTCAAGTTTCACCTTCTTTATAAAGTCTGTAAGAGACATCTCTTCAATTTAGCCTTGTGATGATCTTATCTAGGGGATTTATTTGAAAAAAAGGAAAAGCAGACTTTAATCTTGGCATAGGTGTCTTCTTTTGAAGATGTTTTTTTCCTTCCCTTGAAAAGAGTCAAAGACCAGCATTCAAGTCTTTTGGCTCAAAAGAAATCAGGGATTATGAGGTAACATTGTATTGGTCAGCAGGACCCAGCTGGAAGAATGTTCTGAGTTAGTGAACTTGTCGTTAGTGCATCCAATAGCAGCTAGACCTCCTGACCTCCTCTTGGTCTTAGGAAGAAGAAGCCAATATCAGATTTTCACCCATGCAGCATATCTGATATAACTGCTTTAAGGTAAACACTTGAGCATTAGTAGCAGCTGGTTTTCCTCTGGAAGATAGAAGTCAAGGAGGCAGGGACAGTTTTCATGGTTATAGTGTCAGGCTGTTGCAGTGGCCTTATATCTATTCCAAAAATGATGATACTACTCTAGCTCTTCTGTAGATATATAATTCTAAAGCCTGGAGAGTTTCAAGTTTTAGTTTTGGCCCAAACTCTCAACCTCAAGGTTGATTTGAAATAATGGCTTTAGTAGGTAGCTGCATCCTTAATCTTGTCATTGCCAACAGATGCACCTTCCATCTTAAATCTTGTTAAGGCTGCAGTTTTACAGACACTTATTATTGCTCTGGTTGAAAGTACAGAAGCAGTGGTTGCTTTTGTAGCTTGGAGGCTTTGAACTGTAGGTCTGTAATTCAACTAAGATTGCAGACCTCAGGCAGAGAACACCCCCCTCACTAAGGCAGTTTCCTGTAATTTCAGTTTATAGATTTGATAGCTCTGATCTGAGATTGTTTCTCCCTAGTAGACTTTACTAAAAATGACAAACAAGAGCCAACCCATGGATCATTGTGGATATTCCAACCATTTCCCTTGACACTGGAGTCTTTTTTGGAACATGGACATTCTTCCAAAGTACAGAGGCAAGCATTTGACTAAGTATTTTGCTGCGTCATTATAAGGATCACCAGCTTCCTAGGTGTTTTGCCTCCACTAACCCTTGACATTCTTTGGCTTAAGTTCTTAGTAGCATTCCACTTTCAAGTACCAATTTATGTGTCACTAAGGTGGGATTTTTTTTTTTTGAGAGAGAGCGAGAGAGCACATGTGAGTGGGGGAGAGGGGCAGAGGGAGAGAGAGAGAGAGAGAGAGAGAGAGAGAGAGAGAGAGAGAGAGAGAATCTTAAGCAGGCTCAGTGCTCAGCACAGAGCCCAATGCAGGTCTTGGTCCCATGACCCTGGGATCACAACCTGAGCCAAAATCAAAAAGTCAGACACTCAACCAATCTAGCCACCCAGGTGCCCTTGTGTCACTAAGATTTTATGTGGCTATTTATAAGAAAAATTCATATAAATAACTCAAGCAGTATAGAAATTTATTTCTTTTTCATGTAAAATAAGTCCGGAGGCAGGCAATTTGGGCCAGAACTCAGTGTGCCATTTCTCTTCTATGCCATCTTTGTACTTAGATTCTAACTTTTGAGGTTGCTTCATGGTGCAAAGTGGCACCTGTGGTTGTAGACATTTTGTTCAAGTTTTAGACAACAATAATGCAGAGGACAAAAGAACAACAAAATCCCCTCCTTATTGAGTCTGTATCCTTGTTAGTGAGTAGGGAATACATGGTATTCCAGTTGGCATACTGAGGCATATAATTAAACCAGGATTCTGTTTGTAGGTAGAAGTTGGATATTATATAGACAACTATCACACCATCCTAATCATTTCTCTAGCATTAATCAGTCATTATGCCAAATATAAAAATAGTAGTAAGCCCCTGAAGATATATCTTACAAGTACAAAACAAAAATGCCCCAAACAACTCATGGCAAAATGACCTATATTAGTAAAATACTGAAATCAACCTAACTACCGAATCTTAGATTAAACAGAAATAAAATGGTGTAATTTTCCATTGAAAAAGTGACAAAAAGAAATCTTTGTATAACTATATGGAGTGATTTCCAGAACATATCATTACATAAAGAAAGCAAGGGTATGCAGTAACTATCTTTGTGTAATAGAGAATAAATAAATAAGAGCACATTCACATGTTCCTTAATTTTTCAAAAAAGAAACACAAGAATGACAAACTAAAAACTAATGAAAGTCATTACATAAGCAAGTAGGTGAGAATTGAGAAAGGGATAGAGCTGAGAACTAGACTTCTCTGAATATACCTTTATATAGTGTTGACTTTTGGAATATTTTATATATTCACGTAAACATTTTATATATTCAAAAATAAGCAAATAAAAGGATGAAATAAAAAGCAAACGTTAATACAAATACAATCTTTGTTGTGTATAAAGTTGTTTTCATAACAACACATAAAAAGGAATTAACTAAAGTAACTTTGAACACAGTACTTTGATCATATACAATTAGATGAAATATTTCAAGGATAAAGACAATTACAAAACAAATATGAACTCTTCTTATTGGGTTTGTTGTTAGTGATATCGGTGTTGTAACTCTGCAACTATCTTGTTTGTGTAGTAGTTAGTGAATGAGTGAATACGTAGATTTTGGAGGGAAACAAGGCTTTTCATTGTGGGAGAAGGAGGATACAAATATGGAATGGGAGTAGTTAAGGAAGGCTGCTGGGATGTTGGGTTTGAATTGGAGATAGCAGTATGAACTAATTGTGTATATGTATTCTTGTCTATCTTCACTAAAATATCTCAGAAGCAATTATACCCCAGCAGCAACAAGTATACCTTATTAATTTTCTTAGGTGAAATAAGTATGTTGGAGTTAGGTAGGAGAATATTCTTATTCTTAGGGAATGCATGCTGAAATAGGGATAAAGTCATGATTCTTACAATTCATTTTCAAATAGTTCAGTAAAAGGTTAAATAATGTAAAAACAGTCTCTCTCTCTCTCTCTCTCTCTCTCTCTCTCTCTCTGTACTGGGGAAAAGAGGAAGTAAATGCAGGGAATTGTTAAGAATTGCTGAATTAAAAAAAAGAATAAAGAATTGATAAATTTAGGAGAACAGTATATAGGTAATTATGGGTTTATCCTTTCAACTTTTAAGTAGCTTTGAGAATAACTAGAATCTCAGGTTTGGGAAAATATTATCAGGTTGATAGTTTAATTCATTCAAAATTTACTATGAAATTACTATGTTTAGCTCCCATACTTTTTCATCCTAAGAACTCACCATCCTTGATACTTTCTATATTTGTTATATTGCCTGTCCCCCACCCCCTTGGATGAGTTCCATGGAGCAAAAGTTTGGTTTTGATCATTACTAGTTTGGGGTGTCATTGCTTCTAGGCCCTCTCTGAAGACAGAGCTAGGTAATATATATATATGTATACTAACCCATTTACACACCCCTGTCTATACTTGGTTTTGTGTATATCCATTTGTATTTATATTCAGTTAAACATGAGTTTATACTGATGTCTCTGATTCTAATCCAGTACTACAGGGTTCATTCAAGGTGGGGTATTTTTAAACTTTTTTAAAAATTTGAAATTTATTGAGTCCATTAATTCATTCTACTCAAAGTCCCTCTAAATTCTAAGAAAACACCAACATTATTACTAATTAGCAGTTTAAAATTAATCTTAACTCTATTTTTATTACATAGTAGACTTATTTAACATGTTTCCCTTTGTTGTGAGTACTTGAACACAAAAATGTATGTCCATTTGGGAACTCAGAAACATGTTGACTTATTTACAATTATCACAGAAGTTTATAGTTTATAGTTGCTTGCATTATTAAGTGAAGCACAGGTTTTTAACCTCCTCAGTTAAGCAAGGAATATTGCAGTCACAGGATTTAAAATCTTCCTGCTTTAGGAACAATCACTAAATAACAATAATCCTCTTATTACTTTACAAAGAACATTAGCTTGCATTTATACTTTCTAGAACACAAAGATGTCGATTATATTGGCCAGCCATCTGGGTTTACCTGGGACTGAGAATGTTCCTGGGATGTGAGACTTCCAGGGCTAAAACTGAGAAATTTGTGGGCAAACAGGGAAGAGTTTGTTTAAATATTAATACTTGGACAATCTATTACAATTAGAGATTTTTTTAGACATTAGAGGTTACTTTTATAAGACATAGCAATTATCTTTGAAATCCTGGTGTTTTAGGAGATTTATTTGCTAGAAATTACATTTGTAAATTCAACCTTTTTGTTGTAAAACCAAATATGCATTTCTACAACTGTAGAGGAAGAGAGAATAATATTTTCTTCTTGTTATCATTTGAAAAAAAATTTTTAAATTTTATTTAAATCCAAGAGAGTTAACATATAGTGTAATAATGGTTTTAGTAGAATTTAGTGAATCATCACTTACATATAACTCCCAGTGTTTATCCCAACAAGTGCCCTCCTTAATTCCCATCAGCCTTTTAGCCCATCCCCCAACCCAACAACCCTCCAGCAACCCTCAGTTTGTTCTCTGTATTTAAGAGTCTCTTATGGTTTGCCTCCCTGTTTTTATCTTATTTTCCCTTTCTTTCCCCTATGTTCATCTGTTTTGTTTCTTAAATTCCACATGAGTGAAATCACATATTTGTCTTTCTCTGACTGATGTATTTTGCTTAGCATGATACATACTAGTTCCATCCACATTGTTGCAAATGGCAATATTTCATTCTTTTTTTTTAATTTTAAAAATGTTTATTTATTTTTTAGAGCAACAGAGAGACAGAGCATGAGCAGGGAAGGGGGAGGCGTAGAGAGAGAGGGAGACACAGAATCTAAAACAAGCTCCAGGCTCTGAGCTGTCAACACAGAGTGCAAGGTGGGGCTCAAACTCACAAACTGTGAGATCATGACCTGAGCCAAAGTTGGACACCACCAAGGTGCCCCAAGATTTCATTTTTTTTATTGCTGAGTAATATTCCATTGTGTGTGTATACCATATCTTTTTTTTAAAAAATTCTTTTTTGAGAGAGAAAGAGAGAACATGAGCAGGGGAGGGTCATAGAAAGAGGGACAGAGAATCCCAAGCAGGCTGTGTTGTCAGTGCAGAGCCCAATGTAGGGTTCAATCTCATGAACTGTGAAATCATGACCTGAGCCGAGATCAAGAGTTGGGTAATTAACAAACTGAGCCACCCAGGTGCCCCACACATCTTCTTTATCCATTCATCAGGTGATGGACATTTGGGGTCTTTCCGTAATTTGGCTATTGTTGATAGTGCTGCTATAACCATTGGGGTGCATGTGCTCCTTTGAAACAGCATTTTTGTATCCTTTGGGTAAATACTTAGTATTGTAATTGCTGGGTTGTAGGGTAGCTCTATTTTTAATTTTTTGAGGAACCTCCATACTGTTTTCCAGAGTGACTGCACCAGTTTGCATTCCCACAGGCAGTATGAAAGTGTCCCCTTTCTCCGCATCCTTGCCAAGATCTGTTGTTTCCTGAGTTGTTAACTTCAGCCATTATGACAGGTGTGAGGTGGTATCTCACACCTGATTTGTATTTCCCTGATGATGAATGATGTTGAGCATCTTTTCATGTGTCTGTTAGCCATCTGGATGTATTCTTTGGAAAAGTGTCTATTCATTTCTTTTGCCCATTTCTTTACTGGTTTATTTGTTTTTTGGGTGTTGAGTTTGATAGGTTCTTTATAGATTTTGGATACTAACCCTTTATCAGGTATGTCATTTGCAAATATCTTCTCCAATTCCATCAGTTGCCTTTTAGTTTTGTTGATTGTTTCCTTTGCTGTGAAGATTTTTATCTTGATGAAGTTCCAATAGTTAATTTTTTGCTTTTGTTTCCCTAGCCTCCAGGGACATGTCTAGTAAGAAGTTGCTGCAGTCGAAGTCAAGAGGTTGTTGCCTGTTTTCTCCTCTAGGATTTGATGGTTTCTTGTCTCATAATAGGTCTTTTATCCATTTTGAGTTTATTTTTGTGTATGGTGTAAGAAAGTGGTCCAGGTTCATTCTTCTGCATGTCAACGTCCAGTTTTCCCAACACCATTTTTTCAAAAGACTGTCTTTTTCCATTGGATAGTCTGTCCTGTTTTGTCAAAGATTAGTTGGCTGTATAGTTGTGTGTCCATTTCTGGGTTCTCTATTCTGTTCCATTGATCTAAGTGTCTGTTTTTGTGCTAGTACCATACTGTCTTGGTGATTATAGATTTGTAGTACATCTTGAAGTCCAGAATTGTGTGCCTTCAGCTTTGTTTTCTTTTTCAACATTACTTTGGTTCCATACAAATTTTAGAATTGTTTGTTATAGCTCTGTAAAGAATTCTGATGTTATTTTGATAGGGATTGCATTGAATGTGTAGATTGCTTTGGGTAGTATAGACATTTCAACAGTGTTTCCTCTTCCTATCCATGAGCATGGAATGTTTTACCATTTCTTTGTGTCTTCTTCATTTTCTTTCATAAGCTTTCTATACTTTTCAGTGTACAGATCTTTTACCTCTTTGGTTAGGTTTATTCCTAGGTATCTTATGGTTTTTGGTGCAGTTGTAAATGGGATCGATTCCTTGATTTCTCTTTCTGTTGTTTCATTATTGGTGTATAGAAATGCAACTGATTTCTGCATGTTGATTTATATCCTGTGACTTTGCTGAAGTCAGGTATTAGTTTTTAGCAGTTTTTGATGGAGTCTTTGAGGTGTTCCATGTGGATTTATCATGTTGTCTGCAAAGTTTGACTTCTTCCTTGCCAATTTGGATGCCTTTTAATTTTTTTTGTTGTCTGATTGCTGAAGCTAGGGCTGAGTGGACATCCCTGTTGTGTTCCTGACCTTAAGGAAAAGCTCTCAGTTTTTCCCCATTGAGGATGATATAAGCTGTGGGCCTTTCATATATGGCCTTTATGATGTTGAGGTATGTTCCTATATCCCTACTTTTTGAGGGTTTTTATCAAGAAAGGATGCTTTATTTTGTCAAATGCTTTTTCAGCATCTCTTGAGAGGATCATATGTTTCTTATCCTTTGTTTTATTAATGTGATGTATCACATTGATTGATTTGTGGATATTGATCCACCCCTGTAGCCCAGGAATAAATCCTACTTGATCGTGGTGAGCAATTCTTTTAATGTATTGTTGGAATCTGTTTGCTAGTATTTTGAGAATTTTTGCATCCATGTTCATCAGAAAAGTTGGTCTATTATTTACCTTTTTAGTGGGGTCTTTGTCTGGTATGGAATCAAGGTAATGCTGGTCTCATAGAATGAGTTTGGAAAATTTCCTTTCATTTTTATTTTATGGGATGACTTTAAAAGAATAGGTATTAACTCTTCTTAAATGTGTGTTAGAATTCCCCTGGGAAGCCATTGGCTCTGGACCCTTGTTTGTTGGGAGATATTTTTTAAATTTCTTTATTTATTTTGAGAGAGAGAGAGAGAGAGAGAGAGAGCAAGCAAGCATGCAAGTGGGAGAGGGGCAGAGAGAGAGGGGGAGAGAGAGAATCCCAAGCAAGCTCCACACTATTCCTTCTTCCCTGCCATACAGTATATCATAATTTGTGGTTCCTACCCAGATCAGAGTATTGAAGAGAATATTATGTGAATTCATTGTTAGTTTCCTTAGACAAATTTGTCAAAGTCTTTGACAATAAGAATTAAATAGGAATGAAGTTAAATAAAAGTGTAATACAAATAGCGTATATAAAGGACAATATTTAAAAATGACAGGTTTGGGGAGCCTGGGTGGCTCAGTTGGTTGAGTGTCCCACCTTTAGCTCAGGTCACGATCTCATGGTTGGTGAGTTTGAGCCCTGCATTAGGCTCTCTGCTGTCAGCATGGAGCCTACTTCAGATCTTCTGTCCTCCTTTCTCTCTGCCCTCCCCCTCTCTCAAATAAACAAACATTTTAAAAAAATCTTAAAATTCTCCCCCCAAATAAAAAAATGACAGGTTTATTATTATTATTTAAACATTTGAATTAAAAATCTGTATTTTCAAGTAAATACCTGAAGCACTTTGCAGAGCATAAAAGAAGGTAAAGACATCAAAGACATCTAATCTTTAAGTTCCACTCAAATATCATGTACTTTAAGAGTGCTTGCTGAGTCCCTGTGCTATATAAATATTTGCCCATCTCTCAACAAGATGCTCAATAGCATCTATAGCATCTTATTTATATGCCACATAGTACTTTCACTATTTACTCTCTAAGGTGGTTAATTGAATGATTGAAGAGACCATTCAGATGATTCATTTTGTAGAAGAGAGGTCTACAAACTTTGCCTAACAAAGTCCAAAGAGTAGATACTTTAGGTTTTGTGGGCCAAATGGGCACCATCTCAACTGTTGAACTTTATCATTGTTGTGTGAATGCAGCCATAGGTAATATGTAAATGATGGGCACAATAGTGTTTCCATAAAAATTTATTTACAAAATCTGTGGGTGGATAGGTTGCATATGGCCCATGGGCTGCAGTTTGCTGACCCTTATTGTAGAACATTCATTGGATCTTCAAACAGGAAATATGTTAACAGTTTTATAACAATAGTATAAGCCTGATTTTTTGCTCCTCTTAGTTGTAATGACCCCATTCTCCCTGCCTCTCTTGAACCCTCTCTCCTACCACCCTGCTCACCCACTTCCCAGATGTCTGGTGATCTTTGGCTGTCTCCTTATATTTTTAAACAAGGTGATCTATACAGGTAATTGGATGGATGCTGTGTACATGTGGGCAGGACACGTCAATAGTGCACTTTAGTGTGGAGACCTGACTGGGACATTTCATTAGGGAATCTGGGGTGATATCTTTAGGCTTTTCTCTTGGGCTTGTAAGATTTCCCAGGAAAGAATCATCATCATCTTCTCCTTCTCTTCCTCCTCCTCCTCCTTCTTCTTCTTCTTCTTCTTCTTCTTCTTCTTCTTCTTCTTCTTCTTCTTCAGTAAATTCTACCCCCAGTGTGGGGCTGGAACTCACAACCCTGAGATCGAGTCACATGCTCTACCTACTGAGTCAGCTGGGTGCTGTGCCCAGAAAAGAACCTTCTAAATGCTTTCTTATAAAAGGGAGGGGAGGATAATTAAACATATGAGGACACTATGGTAAGAGCCTCAAAATATGCTTAATCCATTACATAGAGATGAAAGAGCCCATGTATTTATTTTCCTTTACCAGGACACTGTGAACATTTTGCAAGCATAAACTATGCCCCTGTGGTGTGCCACTGCCTAGCATGGCATCTAACACAGGTAGATAGTCAGCAGAGGTTTGTGGAGTGACTGGAGAACATAAAGCTGGGAAGTCTGGAAAGGATATTTTTCTGTTTCTGATCATTGGGAATGTAGATATATGATCTATCATCTTTTCTTTTTTCTTCTTTCTTTCTTTTTTCTTTTTTCTTTTCTCTTTCTTTCTTTCTTTCTTTCTTTCTTTCTTTCTTTCTGTCTTTCTTTCCTTCCTTCCTTCCTTCCTTCCTTCCTTCCTTCCTTTCTTCTTTCTTTCTTTCTTTCTTTCTTTCTTTCTTTCTTTCTTTCTTTCTTTCTTTCTTTCTT